>NW_004524683.1:9148462-9153710 GCF_000260255.1 Octodon degus | reverse complement strand
TAACCTGCTATGCTACTGAATTTCTGTATTAATTCTAGTAGCTTCTTGGTGGAGTTTTTTGGGTCTTCTAAGTAAAGTATCATGTCATCTGCAAATAATGATAATTTAACTTCTTTTTTTTTTTCTATGTCAAAAATAAACTTTATAACCCAGTGTAAAAGTAAGCAAGGACCTGAACAGACATTTTTCCAAAGGAGACATATAAATGGCCGAGAGGCCCCTGAAAGGCTACCAACATAAGTAATCAAGAAATACCCATCAGAACCATATCCTGTTGGGATGGCTATTATAATGGGTCAACTGAATTTTGTGCTATAATTATGGAAAACTGTTAGGTTCCCTTATGCTTCCTGTTATCTACTCTAAGTGATATAGGGACATGACATTCCCAACCTGGCCTGCACGAGTTCGTGTTCTCTAAAACCGAAGAATGAATTTTAGGAACAAACGGGGGTTATGAGCAGAATATATTTACTGAGGGAAAGAAAGCTCCTGTCCAAGAGAGGGACAGGAGGGGCGCCCGAGCGGGTAGTTCCCCCATAATTTAACTTCTTTACCTATTCTTATTCCTTTTATTTCTTTCTCTTGTGTAACGGCTGTAGCTAATGATTCCAGAACTATATTGAATAGGATTGGTGATAGAGGGCATCCTTGTCTTGTACCAGATCTAAGAGTAAAAGATTTCAGTTTTTCCCCATTTAGAATTATGTTAGCCATTGGGTTTCCCTGGCCCCTTTTTTAAATTCTTTTTTTTTTTTTTCCCCCAGAACAGGGGATTGAACTCAGGTCCTTGAGCTTGCCAGGAAAGCAATTATTTTACTTAGCCATCTCCCCAGCCCCACGTTTTTTCCTAGTTGATATTTACTTCTCTGAGTGATGACAGTCATTTACTTACCTTTTCATTCATTCAACCAATAAAAATTGTATATCTACTTAAATGACAAATGCCATGGTTAGAGTTGGGAATTTCAACTCATTTTATGAGATCAGCATGTTCCTGATGCCAAGACCAGACAAGGATATGAGAAAGGAAAATAATAGGTATATTTGTTCATTATATAACTACAAAGATACTAAACAAAATATGAACAAAATAAAACAAAAAACAGGGCTAGAGAGCACAGTGGCATAAGCACCTGCATGGCAAGCACAAGGTCCTGACTTCGATCCTTGGTACAAAACCAAAACCAAACCAGACAAAAAATAATGTATATTACAGTTTTTTATTTTTATTTTTGTGGTACTGGGGATTGAACTCAGGACCCTGCGCTTGCCAGGCAAGCTCTTAATCTACTGAGCTATCTCCCTGAGCCCTCTTAAAGGTTTTTAAAGGTCACAAACTGTTGCAGCTTGTTTTGTCCAGAGGTAAGATGAGTTCCCTACCCTTTACATCTGGGCTGGCTGACAGCTTTCACTAACAGAGGTAGCTGAATTAACAGTGTTTCAAGTTTAGGGCTCCAGAAACCTTGTAACTTTTGTTCCTATGCTCTCAGAACTTGCCGCTATGGCTACATGAATAAGGAATGCCAGTCTTCTGGATGCTAAGGGACTAGATGGAAACACAGCTGAGGATAAGGACATCCTTCTGGGCCCAGCTGTGACAGGCAGACTCAAAGATAAAAGTGACAGTTATGAGCAGCAACAGCAGCTACTTTTCGCAAATAATGAGCGCTGCTGGAATCAGAAAGCCTGCACAGGGATTTAGAGAAAAAGGCAGACGATACAGATACTGAAGCAATGCTTGAGGCTCTTTCCTTATAAAAAGGATGAGAACAATCTGAGCAGTGCTAACAACCATGAAGAATGCAGCAAAAAGGGGAAAGGACAAGAGCAAAACTCATAGTCACTAACAGAACAGAAGCAAAGGTAAGGTATGGATATGAAATATAGAGAGAAGGGAAAAAGAGAGAAAGTCTTGAAAAAAGCTAAGCAGAAGCAAAGAAAGAAGTTGAGATAAAAGATGTGGACTACACAGTGTCATTTGATGACAGATGCTTCACTGCATCAAATAAAGCAGACGATATTCTAGAATGAGAAGACGACCCAGAAAAGGACAGAGCTTTGTCAGCTTCATAAGGGAACTTATTGATAATTTCACTTCTTTTTTTTATTTTTTATTTTTTTTATTTCACTTCTATGGAAAGAGATACAGGGCAATTATTTTACATGCAGCTGGCTGCAAACATTTCACAAAAGGAATTAGGAAGACTTTTGCATTGATATTTCTAGTACGAGAACACTTCTGGACATTGATGAGTTCAGAAAATACTGATTTGTGGCAAGACTTACAGAGGGCATAAGGTTTGAATGTTCCACCACAGCAAGCTCCACAACTGAGTGGCTCTTTGGCATTTGGTGCTGTGGCAGCATTTTATTTTGTTCAGACTTGCAAATAAGACTTGCCCGACAGACTGAAATCTTAGCATTTGCTGCAGTTTCTCCTCTTGTTCAGCAACCTGCAACACATTCTGATGTTTAACCCTCAACAGAAGATAGATAGGATGTAGATATTAAGGACAATCTAACTCAAAAAATGTAATAAAAATGGAGGAGCTATTCATATTTATGTCAACAAAAATTCAGCTTGAGGGCAATGCCCAGGTGAAGTGAAATCAATGCCTTCAATAATCGCTGCTCTCTGACTGACCTTATCAAATACAAAAATTACATTTCTTGTTATATAGGTCTTGCCTTATCTTGGTCTTAACCATCCAGCAGAAAAGTATAAAAATGAAGTATATAAAGTAAAGCCATATTAATATGCTGAGCTGGGAAAGGCTCTAGTCAACAACTTCTGTGGACAACCCACTACTATTGTGGACTACTGGACTGTGTTGGATTGTTTTGCTGAATTTAAGCACCTATAATATTTAGATGCCAATAGAATACCCATCTCTGACAGGACTGAACTGGAGAGGGGGGATACAGAGGAAGGACCATTTTGCATTTGTATATACAGAATAGGATAGATGTACGGCTGCTTTCGCTTGGTTCAATGAGAGGAAGGATTTGTAGTAGTAGGGTCTGGACGGGATGTCTTGGCTACTTCTTGTGCTGTGGATGACTGCTGAGAAGATAATGATGTGCAATGTATTAATTACTGAAAATGTCCTATTAATAAGCTTGGAAAATTTCTCATTGATATTTGTTTCGCAATAAAATAAAAAACATAATAATCACTGCTCTCAATGCATTGCATGGCAAGTGGTTTGCTGGTAAAGTAACAGGAGCATTTTATGTACCTTTTATAATGTATCACAACCTCTTTCCTGGTTTCCTGGTTTAATGATGGCAGAACAACCACTGGTTCCAAGTAGATGATAAAGGAACACATAGTTCCTTATGTACACAGCTATTTTTTTTTTTTTTTTTTGTGGCTTTCTTGATAATTCATCTTGAGATGTGGTTTTGTTTTGTTTTGTGTATGTTGTACCAGGGATTGATCCCAGGACCACTGCCACAAGCCGTCTTTTATTTTGAGAGGGGGGTCTCACTAAGTCACTGAATTTCTCAGGATGACCCAAAATTTGCTATCCTCCTGCCTTACAGAATGCTGTGATTACATTCATGTGCCACCAAGCTAGGCTTCGAGTTATCTTTTATTTAGATAAAAATAAAAAGGTGAGGATCTAGTGTCATTTGAACATAATACCTATTATCTTGAAGAAAACATTATGGGTAGGGGAGAATGATAGTTATCCCCTGGCATTCATCCCAGCTCTGTGAATCTACACTGCCTAACCACTTGATTCTAACAGAACATGACAAAGATGATGAGATACTATTTTCATTATTAGGTTGCTTAAGATTCAGCCTTCTATCTTTCTAGAAGATTCTCTTTTTTTGCTGGTTTTGATGAAACAAGTTGCCATGATATGGACGCCCAAGTGCTAAAGATATAGAAGCAGTCTCTGGTCAACACCTTGCAACAAATGTGGCTCTCAGCTATCAAGCTTTAAGAAATTCAAATTCTGCCAATAACCAAGTGAATTTGAAAACAAATCCATTTCCAGGTGAGCCTTCACATGAAATCTAGCCCTGGACTGGAGAGATGGCTCAGCAACTTAGAGGCCTGCCTGGCAAGCACAAGGGTTTAATCCCCAGTGGGGGGGAAAAAAAAAAGAAAAGAAAAGAAAAGAAAAGTATCTTGCCCTACTTTGTTTATACCGTATTTTTTTTTTTAATACCTTGATTACACTTTTGAGAAAGGCTTTGACTCAAACAATCAGGTAACGTTATGCCTGAATTCCTAACCCAAAATATTGTTTTAAAGTGTTAAATTTTGGTGATTTTTTTTTTTAAATGTATTTAGTACAGGGTCTACAGGGTCTCACTATATAGATCGGACTCATAGTGATCCTCCTGTTTTCAGCCTCCTAAGTGCTGGGATTACAGGTGCACACCACCACACCCAATCTCAATCACTGTCTCGATGGGCCCGCATGGCACACTGGGGATTTTTTTTCTAATTTTTTATTTATTTATTTTTTTACATTTATTTATTTGTGTGTGTGTGTGTGTGTGTGTATGTGTGTGTGTGTGGCCAGCTCAGCCCACCTGGGGGTGGGGCTGGCTGGCATGTGGTGCTGGGGGATTGAACCACGGTCCCTGTGCTTTGCCAAGCTTGTTCCAAGTAGGTGCTTTAGACCACTGAGCCATCTCACCAGCCCCACACACTGGGGATTGAATGTGGAGATTTTCATAAGTAATAGGTTACTAATATACTAGCTGACATCACTTGAACAGAGATGAGCCACATCCAGGCCAAACTACCAACTGGTAGAATCATAAACCAAATTAATGATTATTGTGAAAAGTTTGGGGAAATTTGTTATACACTAAAAACTGAGGGATACAATATGTAAAAACAGAATAAGCCATGACCAAGGTGAGCTCATTCCAGGTATATAAGGATGACTTAGTTAGAAAATTTGGGTGCTCGCTTCAGCAGGATATATAATAATTAGAAAATCTGGCTAGGTATGGTGCACGAAACTATAATCTCACCTATTCAGTAGGCTGAGGCAGTACTGCAAGGTTTGTGGGGGCGTTTTTGGTGGAAATGGGAACTGAACTCAAGCCCATACACTTGCCAGGCAAATGCTTATTCCACTGAGCCATCTCCTGGCCCCTGTTTTGAGACCAGGTCTCCCAATGTACTTTATTTATTTATTTATTTATTTTTAAAATTTGTGTGTGTGTGTGTGTGTGTGTGTGTGTGTGTGGCCAGCTCAGCCCACCAGGGGGC
>NW_004524683.1:9143889-9148362 GCF_000260255.1 Octodon degus | reverse complement strand
CAGGCAAATGCTTATTCTACTGAGCTATTTCCCCAGCCCCCGGCAGCCTTGTATTAAAAAGAGGTTCTCAATAAGATAGCACTACACACCTTTTAAAATAGTTATTACAAAAACAAAAACAAAACAAAAAACCCCTAAAACTGGAATCCTTGTATACTGTTTGTGAGATTGTAAAGTAATACAACTGTTATGGAAAAAGAGATTCTTCAAAAAATTAAAAACAGGGCTAGGGGTATAGCACAATGGTAGAGTGATTGCCCAACATGAGTCAAGTCCTGGGTTCAATCTCACTTCTGGGTACATACCCAAAAGAACCGAAAGCAAGGTCTAGAGGAGAGAGCTGCACACCCACGTTTAGAGCAGCACTATATACAGTAGCCAAGAAGTCAAAGTAACACAAATGCCTACCAGGGGAGGAGGGGATGAACAAAATGTAATATACACATATAATGGAATATTATACAGCATTAAAGAGGAGAAAATCTTGTCCTCTGGTATATAATATGATGAACCTTATAGACATTATATAAAATGAAATAGTTATGGAAAAATAAATTTACGATTTCACATATATAAAATATCTAAAGTATTCAAATTAACAGAACAAAGTAGAATTCTTAACAGGGCCTCACGGGAGTAGGGAAAGAGGAATGGTTTAATGGGATAAAGTTTCACATTTGTAAGATGAAAAATTTCTAGAGATCTGTTTCCCAATTATGCGAACATACTTTTTTTTTTTTTTTTTTTGGTGGAACCGGGGATTGAACTCAGGCCCTTGTGCTTGCCAGGGAAGCGCTTATTCCACTGAGCCATCTCCCTGGCCCCATGAGCATATTTAATATTAATAAACTTCACTTAAAAATAGACAAGACAGCTAAGTTTTATGTTATGTACTTTTTGCCATATTTTTTTCTTTTTAAAAGGTCTACACCAAGGTCAGAAAGACAGTGCTATATTTTCTGCATAGTTGCTTTGCCCTATTCCTATAAAGAGTTGCCTCTACCTTGGCAAGAAAGTATGTTGAGCCGGGGTATCGCTCAGTGGCACAGAGCCTGCCTGGCAAATGCAGAGTCCTGAGCTCTATTGCTAGTATATTAAAAAAAAAGATAGGGGAAAGCCATTTGTGCAGTGTAGAAAAGCCTTCATCCTACCTCATGGAAGAAACACATACTTTTGTTAATTTCATACAGTATAATCTAGTTTTTATTCCCTCTTTTTCATGGTGGGTGGTTTTATTTTGTGTTAAGACAAAAAGAACTGCCAAGAAGAAAATCCCTAGGGCTTACTTCTGCAGGATGGATCCCTTAATGACCAGCTCTTCATCCAAGTCTGCTTCATTAGCCATGAAAAGTAGCCTTTTTCCTGTGCTGTCCACTCCAATGAAGTCACGCTGCTCCACTGAATCACACAAAAGAAAGAAAATCAAATCAAGCCATTTGCTCTACCTGCATGACCAAGTAGGGGACAGGGTGCTCTAGGAACCAAACTGCGACTGAGATGGGAGAAAAGCCATGATGAGCGCTATGCATATGTACCACAGTGTTCACATGAGCAGTCAAAACATTTTATTGTTGTAAAAGATACTGTTAGGTTAATTGGTAAAGTTTGAATAAGGTATGCAGATTAAAGTACCAACATAATTTTCTTTCTACCAATTATAACCTAGGTCATAATGATCTAAGTGTGTTCATTAGGACAATGGAAATATTTAAGGTTATCCATACTGACCAACATCACCTAGATATTCACTATGTACTGTTATGCTACTATGTATGAAACATTTTTTAAAAGTGCATATTTTACTACTTACAGTTACGTGGTAGAAAATGATCTCATACATTCCCATTTATTACTTATTTTCTGTGTTTTTCCTCCCAACCAAATTATAAGTTCCTAAAGTGTTTTCTGTAACATCTAGTAGAGTGTTGGACATGTAATAATGTGCTACTAATATCTATATGGTGTCTGTGATGGCTTGTGTGTAGATGTGCCCCCAAAGCCTCATGAAGTCATAGGTGGGGCTTTTCAGAGCTGGCTGGACCTAGAGTGCATGATGTTTGGGTTCAGTCTGTGAGGCTGGGATGAAGGGTGTGTAATTACTAAATTAGTTCACTCACTGGTCTGGTACAGTTCTAGGTGTGGATAATGGGAAACTGCTTCCAGGTAGTGAGTGCTACCTAACTTAAGGGTGCAGAGCCTCACTAGAATAGCTATGATTTAAGGGACAGAAAGAGGGTTGCTGTCCTTGCTTGCTGCTTCACTACTTTGTGGCCATCTGCTGATCATGCCTGTTTCTCTTCTGTGCTCCCCTTTGCCTTGCCACCCTGCCTTGGAGCCAGCCAATTATGGACTAGAGCCTAGCCAACTTATGAGCTGAAATAAACCTTTCCTCCTTTAACTTTGGGCTTTCAGTATTTCATCTCAGCAAGAAGAAAAGTATCAAAGACAGTTTCTGTATCTTGGAAAGGTAATGATTAAAAAAAAAAAAAAAAAAAAAACAGGCTGGGGCAGGAGGATTCTCATGAGTTCCAGGCCAGCATAAACTGTATAAGTGAGTTCAAGGCCAGCTTACAATGATTAAGAATGTTTTTGAAGCCAGATTACCTAGACATAAATCCCAGATCATCAACTGACATGTTATATCACAATAAGTTATTTAACCTCTCTGTGCTGTTTCATCTGAAAAAATGAGGATAGAAGTTTCTACCTCCCAGCATTCTTGAACCCGTAAGCTCAAGTGATCCTCTGGCTTCAGCCTCTAGAGTAGCTGGGAATACAGGTGTGTGTCACCTTGGCTGTCTGAAATGAATTAATATTTACAAAGAATTTCTAATAGTGTTACTAACTAAAATATCAAATGTTAAAATAAAAATATCCAAATATCTGTTTTCATTTAATTCACACAACAAACAAAGCAATACTTTAACATATTTTTACAAAGAAACTGAAAATCTAGCTCTTGGAAAAATGTAATTTATCATATTGCGTTAAGTTTTCTGCCTCTTATTGAAAGACAATAGCTACTGTACAATTGAGCTTGCTCTACTATCAGCTAGAAGAAAATGTATTATTTAAGTATATAATATGGTTATCTCAGGAGACTGATTGCATTAAAAAAATATCAAGTAGGGCTGGTGAGATGGCTCAGTGGTCTAAAGCACCTACTTAGAACAAGCTTAGCTAAAGCACAGGGACTGCGGTTCAATCCCCCAGCACCACATGCCAGTCAGCCCCGCCCCCTGGTGGGCTGAGCTGGCCGCACACACACACATAAATAAATAAATAAATAAAAAAATTAAAAAAAAATAAAAAAATATCAAGTAGATGGTTGATGATTGGTCAATTTACTTTTTAAAAAAAATGTATTTAGTACATGGTCTGCAGGGTCTACAGTGTCTCACTACACAGATAGGACTCAGTGAGCCTCCTGTTTTCAGCTTCCCAAGCGCTGAGATTACAGGTGCGCACCACCATGCCCAGGTCTTGGCATGCCCTGTGAGTGGGGCAAGCAAGGCACGTTGGGGATTGAGCCCTGGTCCCTGTGCTTTGCCTAAGCATGTGCTTTAGTCCACTGAGTCATCTGGCTGGCCTTTGGTCATTTTATACATAGTGTTTGAACCTGAATAGGGGAAAAAAGTTATATCTTCTTCCCTCCCTCTTAAACAAAATTAGTAAAATTCAAAGAAGGAAAAACAAATATACTGTACTGCCAACTTGAAACTAAATTTTGCAGAGAATTACAATTGCCACACAGCAGCGTTGGTACATATCAATTCATCTGTTACATAAAAAGGTGTGGAAACTTTACAATATGTCAAGGCCACAAAGGTCTGATTGTTACTAATCTTTAAAAAAAAAACAAAAACAGCAATTAACCACTAGGAAGAATGTATGCAATGTGTTAATTATTGAAACTGTCCTACCAATTTGTTTGGAAACTGTCTCATTGCTATTTGTTTCTCAATAAAATTATGGGGAAAAAAAAGAAAAGAAAAAACAGAGACAAAGCTTTTATAAATAAGCAGTGGGGGGCTGGTGAGATGGCTCAGTGGTCTAAAGCACCTACTTAGAACAAGCTTAGCAAAGCACAGGGACCGGGATTCAATTCCCCAGCACCACATGCCAGCCAGCCCCACCCCCTGGTGGGCTGAGCTGGCCACACACACGCACGCACACACACAAATAAATAAAAAAATAAGCAGTGGAAGAGGGATTGAAGGGAGGATAAGGAAGGGAGAAAAATAATAAAATTATGTACAAGTAAAAAAAAACAAAACATTCATCTGTATCTCCTTTTTTTGTTTACTTCCGTTATTTGAATATTATAGGTGTGTGAAATCAGCAAAATATTCTGAAAGAGTACAGTAGTCCATAATAGTATTGGGTGTTCTGCTTCACTGGCAATGTCAGAAATTGTTGACCTGAGTCCCCTACAGCTCAACGTAACACCATGGCTTTACTTCTTATACTTCG
>NW_004524683.1:9118934-9135348 GCF_000260255.1 Octodon degus | reverse complement strand
TGCTTTGCTAAGCTTGTTCTAAGTAGGTGCTTTAGACCACTGAGCCCTCTCACCAGCCCCCCCTCCCCCATGTACTTTAGTTTAGGCTAGACTTGACCTTGGGATCATCCTGCTTCAGGCTCCCAAGTACTGGGCTTATAGATATGCACCATCATACCTGGCCCAGATTGCATATTTGAGGACAGTTGGGGTTATTTAATGAATGAGTCTTTGTCTCAAAGTAGAATATAAGTATGAGAAAGCACTCAGATTGCTTTAAAGCTCAGAAGTGTCTAAGGACACCTAAGGACATGACCCTGTTTATCTACTGCAGGTGCAAAGTGGGATACAGTTATGTATCTGTGACTTAGCAAAGGCAAACACACATGTGCTGGTTAACACACTACATAAGAATATAAATATAACAACCTATATAAGAGTTATACAATAAAGATGCAGGCAGCTCTTGCACCCTTGTGCTCTGCTCTGTTCCATGCTGCCTGCTCTTGTTGCTGATGTCTTGCACATGTGTGTTTTTTCTTTTTTTTAATCTATTAAGATACATTAAAAATACATTGGTTGTCACAGCATCTCACTGTGCAGCTCCAACTTGTATTGATCCTCCTGCTTTCAGCCTCTCTAGTGCTGGGATTATAGGCATGTGCCACCATGGCCAGATTCTGGCTGGCTTAGCTGGCCCTGGGGGTGGGGCTGTCAGCATGTGGTGCTGCAGATTGAACCACGGTCCCTGAGCTTGCCTAAGCAGGTGCCTTAGTCCACTGAGCTATCTCAACAGTTCCACACATGTGTGTTCTTTAACCTGGGGAACCTCATCTTGGGCATCTCCTTCAGCAGGCTGGGTACAAGTAAACAAACAAAAGCGAACAAACTGGGATGTGAATTTACCTGTGTTCACCGGGTTCAATGCCCTACAACTCAAATCTATAATTGTTATTTGTTATGGTTTGTGTCTAGCTGTCCCCCACAAAGCCTCATGCAGTCATGGGGCGGCCTTCTAGACTTTGTGATTAATTCATGATCCAGAGCTGGGATTATGGGTGTGAGTGCTACTGGGATGTTGGGTATGTTACACCCAGCCTGGGGCAGATAGCCTGAATGCAACTTAAGGGAGACAGGTTTGCTCTCTGTAGCCATTGTTGTTGCTATTCCTCCCATTTGCTCTTGCTGTTTTGCTGTTTTCTGCTGCCATGAACTGCTGTCCTCTGCCATGTGCCAGTCTGCCTTGGAGCCAGTTGAGTATGGACTGAAGCTTCCAGTAATTGTGAGCTAAATAAACCTTTCCTACCTTCATTTTGGGTGTTGGGTATTTGTCCCAGCAATGAGAGAAGAGTAACTGAGACATTATTCATCATGTTATCCAAGTAAAAGAGAAAAACTATAATCTCTTGAATAAAGAAAACTATTTGATAAAATTTATAAACTTGTGAAAAGATATGTATTAAACTAGCACTAGAAGGGAGCTTTCTCAACTTTATAGCAAGTACCTGCAAAAGTGTATAGTAAACATCACTTTAAAGGCCAAGGCTCAGTTGCAGAATCCTTTCCTAACATGTGTAGGGCCCAGGACTTGATCCCCAGCAAAGTTTAAAAAGGGAGTCATGAGCATCATGCGTATATATAATTGTATTGGAGGGGCCAGGGAGATGGCTCAGTAGAATAAACGTTTCCCTGGCAAGTACATGGGTCTGAGTTCAATCCCCAGTTCTGCCAAAAAATAAATAAATAATAATAATAATAATAATTGTATTGGAGGTACAGCCAACATAGTACAAAAAAAAAAAAAGTACACTTAAAAAAAGTTCAAGACATCTATTGTACAACATAGTGACTCTACTTAACAACAATGTATTACATTCCTGAAAGTTGCAGGGGCAGGGCATACAGCTTATTGATACAGCATGTGCCAGGTATGCATGAGGTCTAGGATTTGATCCCCACACCAAAAAGGGGCACATATTTCTATGAAAATAGATTTGAAATGTTCTCATTGAAGAAGATCTTAAAAGAAGAAAGGTTTCATGCAAAGAATTAACAATCAGAATGATAGACTTCTTGATGGAATTGCTAGAAAATAATAAAGTAATGCCTTCTAAATTCTCAGGAGATATGAGTTCTAAAGAGAACTTATACCCAGCCAAAATATGAAGGCTCAATAAAAAATTTACAGATATGCAAAAGAAGTTTCTTACAAACAGTATTCCAAGAATTATCATACAATATGTTCCACAAATGTATAATTGAAGGAAGAGGAAAACAAAGTTCAAAATATGATGGGGAAGTATGAACCAAATGTGACAGCTCTGTAACACAGCAACTCAGAAAAGAAAAGCTCAAGGAGAGGAATCTTACAGAATTTGAAATTGTAGACACACCTATGATATGTTGGAAAGCAGTAGGAGGACATTCAAAAATGGGGCTGGGATTGAATTAGTGATAAACACATGGCAAATAAACAAAAGCAAACAAAAACCAAGATGATATTTACATAAACTATATTACAAGGCTACTATAAATACTGTAGTATAGTGTTTGAGTCATAATTGTAAACATTAAATATTCAATAAATGAACAATATAGTATCAATGACTGTATTAGAAAGTTAGGCAGACCAGAAGATTGCCTATGTGTAGCAGAGACAGAGGGTGAGATAAAATAAAACTAAATCTTTAAATTCTGGAGTAGGAAATCAAGAAATAATTCTTAAAACTGAAAAAAAAAAAAAAAAATTAAGACTTGGCAAACATAACCATGCTACTCGGAAATACAGACTTAAATATCAAAAAAATCAGTTACAAATGTTGAAAGCAGCTGCCTGAGTGTAGTGAGAGTAAAAAGAGTGAATACTTGGTATTTATGCTAATAGGCCTTGGATAGATGTAGCACTCTTTAATTTATGGGCATATAAAATAAACAAAGTAGAAACTATATAAAAAACAAAAGGGGCCAGGGAGATAGCTCAGGCCTGCCAGGCAAGTGCAAGGACCTGAATTTGATCACTGGGACCACATGCCGTGCCGACCACTGAAACTAGGCATGGTGGCGCATGCCTGTAATCCCAGTGCTGGGGAGGTTGAAACAGGAGGGTCATTCTGAGTCTGAGCTGCATGGGAAGACCCTGTACCAAACAAATAATAAAAAAAAAAAAAAAAAGAAGAAGAAAAAGAACAAAAGGACTGATGCAGTGTATCATTACATAATAATATGAAAGTATCCAATGCTTTATATGAATGATTACCTGAACACAAAAAATCACAAGAAACTAGTTTATTTTTTTTTCTTCCCCCCCCCCCCCAAGAAACTAGTTTAACGGCTTTCTTTTTTTCTATTTTAGTACAAGGTCTATAGGGTCTCACCACACAGATCAGACTCATTGTGATCCTCCTGTTTTCAGCCTCCCAAGTGCTGGGATTACAGGCGCACACCCAGTCTCAATTGTGTCTCAATTCGTCCCAGGGGCAAGGCCAGCACAGCACACCGAGGATCAAGCCCTGGCCGCAGCACTCTGCCAAAGCAGGCACTTTAGTCCGCTGAGCTATCTGGCTAGCCTTTTTTTTTTTTTTTTTAAATTTTAAAAAATCTTTTATATATTTGGTACAGGGTTTCACTATGCAGCTTTGACTCATAGCTGATTTTGGTGGCCAGCATTCTGTGCCCAGGGTTTAGGGGCCAGCATCACATGTATAGGAGAGCGGACCTGGGTCCTTGCCTTTGCAAGGCAGTCACTTAAGACTGCTGAGCTATTTCCCCTGCCCAAGTTTAACTGTTGAAGTCCAAAATTACAAGGCTGGGATGTAGCTCAGCGATAAGAGTGATTGCCTAGCATGCACAGGTCCTGTTTTCAATTCCCAGCATCACAAAACGAAACAAAGAAAATTATAAGTTACTCTCGAATGTCCTAAAGAAAAAGCTAATAATACAAGATGAATTATTCATATCTTCAGAATGAAGGTTCTACGTCACTGTATTAGTTATAGTAGGATATTAACATGCCATATGTAGATTCTAATAATTACAACAGACTACACCAATATGTAATAATAAAGAGCATCTCTTTCTGGGAAAAAAATTCCAGGGAAAAACATCATTCCAGGAAAAATTAAAATCCATAAAAAGCCTGGACTTAAAACTTTTGTTTTCAGATTAATTATAAAAAGTAGCCCCCCCCCCAAAAATAAAAAAGTGGGCCAGTCACAGAATCAGTGGCTCAGGGCTGAAATATTCTGAGAAAAACAATTGAGTACTACGTTCTAGTCCAAAATTAAAAAAAGGTCAAAGCATCAAATTCTCTAATGTTGGGTGGACCAGGATGTTATTCTTTTTATTTCTGATCTGATAAGATTAGAATAACTCTATAATAATTACAAACATGAACGATTTGTATGATCTGAGGAAAAATCAGAGTATCACCCTATAAAGATTAAAAACAAAAACTACTACTAGAATCCTCAGAAAATATCAAAACAGTTACTTTATAATTCTAGAAGATAAACATGCCTAGTAAGTATGTTTAATGCTTATTTAGGATTCAAAAGAACTAAACGTACTAAATTTGTAATAGTAATTTTATTTATTTTAATTATTTTTGTAATCATAATTTTAACAGCTTAAAGGTACTTAAGTTTGTAATAAAAGTTTAAAGTTTTGAAAACTGTGTTTTTAAATTAGACTTCTTTTGTCTCTAGATATGGTTCATCCTTTGTAATCACAAGTTCTATATTAAAGGATTCAACTAAGTACAGAGCAAAAATATTTTGAAACAAATTTTGTTTGCAATGAAGAGGCTTGTCATTATTCCCTAAAAATTATTTCAGTAACTATTTACACAGCATTTACATTGTATCAGGCATTATACTAACATAGAGATGATTTAAGCATAAGGGAGATGCATATAGGTCATATGCAATTCTATACCATTTTACATTAGGGAATGAGCGCCCACAATTTTGGTATCACTATGTGTGCACACATGTGCTTTGTGTCCATGCATACATACACAAATTCTTGTCTCCATGTGTTCTAGAGCCAATCCCTACAAATATCAAAGGACAAATGTACATGCATCCAATTATTTGACGCTTAAACACAACGTGAATAGTTCCGAATGCTCTTCTCCACAAATAGACATTCCAGAATCTAATTAACAGTTACAAGCCTTTTCAAATGAGAGACTGTCTTAGTTAACTTTATGTAATCAACTCCTATCACAGTATCTGTGGTACACAGCCAAGTTCTCAATAAATGTTCCTTAAGTGAAAGCATGAATAATTATAAAACCAACCAAACATAATATATTGAACTCTGATCTTCCTTACCTGTTTTCTTTTTCCCCTTTTGACCTGGAACTGGCTCCAAGCTATCTTGGCCTTTTCTCATTAACATGGCGAGTGATGCATCATAAGCTCTGAAAAGGTCCACAACTTCATGTAAGGCAACATCTGTTATTAAATCACAGCTCAGGACCAACACATCTGTCTGTCAAATGAAAATGAAGAAGGGTAAAGTTAACATTCCAAAGGACAATGGACCACACAAATTATTACAAAAGAAACTTACAATGGCTTAGAAGCACACAAACCAGGCAATATTTCTTTTTTTTCTTTTTCTTTTCTTTTTTGAGACAGGCTCTCAACTCTGTAGTTCAAGCTGTCCTTGAACTCCCCGTGATCCTTTTGCCTCAGGCTTCCAAGTGTTGGGATGATAGGAATTGACCACATGCCTCTTTTTTGGGAGGAGGTGTTTTGAGACAGAGAGTCACTGAACCTACAAACTTATTCTACAGATAGGATGAGTTTAAGTTTCTTATCTCTGTTTTGGGAATATCCTTCGACCCTGTCCTGTGACATTTTCTCTTGGTGAGCTAGTAACAGGAGGTAAAAGGCATGGGGCATACACCTTTGCTAAGTCCCAGCCAAAGGCTTTTTATTTTTTATCTTCCTTACATCTCCCAACCTCCTACCCCCTGATGTCTTGTTTCTTTCTCTCTCTCCCTCTCTGAAACTCTGCTGTAGTCTCAGGGCTTCTGTCTGTCTTTTTTTTTTTTTGGGGGGGGGGGTGGAACTGGGGATTGAACTCAGGCCCTTGCACTTGCCAGGCAAGCACTTATTCTACTGAGCCATCTCCCCGGCCCCTGTCTCTTTTTTCCCTCTCTCCTTTTAAGCAGTTAAAGCTCCAGAGCACCTTGAAAAATGAGCACCCACATGTAAAAGTGCTGTAAGCAGCTGAATTAGATCGACATATTCTAGGTAGTCAGACCAGGCCAGGTCCTCAAGGAGACAATATGGAAGACAAGGTGAAGACACCCTGTCCCGTATTCATGCCCGCTTGCTACGTGACTCGCTTCCCCATTTGGTATTGGATTTAATCAATTTTACCTGAGCAATGGTGCTTGCGATCTCATTGGTTAACCATAGTTTTGTCTTACCTCATGCCCACCTAAGCAAGTTCCCATGTTCTCCACCACCTTAGACTTGCCTTACCACATGGTTTTCCTCTATAAAAGTCCCTGGAAGAGGCAGCTTCTCAGGGACAACCCACTAGGGCCCCCCTCCTGTCCCTCTCTTGGACAGGAACTTTCTTTCCCCAAGTAAATATATTCTGCTCATAATCTCCGTTTGTTCCTAAAATTTATACTTTGGTTTTAGAGAACACAAACTTGTGCCAGGTACCTTTTAGGTTGGGAAATCATTTTTCTCCTATACCATTTGGAGGTCATCCACCGCAGATCATTTTTTGCTCCTTGTATCATAAGTAGGGAAGACAAGAAGCACTGACTCTCTCTAACTGGGCAAGCAAAGAGGTATGAAAAGAACACTAGTAAGGAGTATCTTCCTTAGCTATTCTTTCAGGTAGGCCACTCTGTTCCTTGATCATATGGAACTAAAATGTGCTCATAAGGAAGACAAATAAGAACAGATCCAAGCAAACAGTGTCCCCAAAAGTTTTTCATGCAGCCAGCATGAGAAACTTTATCTAGAACCAGCAAATAGCTAAGTGGATTAAAGCGCTGTAAGCAAGTGCAAGGGCCGGAGGTTCGATCCTGGGCCTGCTGTACTGGCCTCACTCCTGGGATGCAGGGAGACAGCAATTGAGACTGGGTGTGGCAGTACGTGCCTGTAATCCCAGCTCTTGGGAGGCTGTAAACAGGTAGATCACTAAGAGTCCGATCTAGTAATGAGACCGTGAACACCCTGCAGACCCTTCCCTAAAAAAATACAAAAAAAAAAAAGCAACTTTATCTAGAGACACAGCGGAGAGAACAGGTCTTGGGGTGACACCTGAGGAAGCAATCTCCTCAAATCACGTACATATTTGGGTCCTGGACAATTTAGATAAAAGAAGATCCTATAAACTGTTCTTATCAACCATTCCTCATTCTCAAGACCAAAGGGCAAACTGGGTGTGGCGGTGTACCTATAATCTCAGTACTGGGGAGGCTGAGGCAGGAGGACCACCACAAATTCAAGGTCAGCTTGGGCTCCATAGTGAGTTCAAGGCCAGGCTGAACTAGATAGTAAGAACTTGTCTGAAAATACCTAGGAAAAACAAACAAAAAAACTCCAAAGGGCATAGCCAGCCAACTATGGACTAAAACCTCTATAAACTGTGAGATGAAATAAACATGTCCTCCTTTAAAAAAATAAAATGCACCAGCCCAGCCCCTGGACAAGCTGAGCCGGAGAACAAGTCCAGGGAGTGGTGGCACCTGTCTGTAATACCAGCATTGGAGAGGCTGAAAACAGGAAGATCACTAGAGTTTGAACTGTGTAGTGAGACCCTGCACAAAATACAATCAATCAATCGATTGATAGATCAATCAAAGCAAAAAACTGAAAAGCACAAGAGCTTGGTCCATCTGAAGCAACAGCTCCCCCTTTTGGGTGGCTGGGAACATGTTCTAAACTGTTTAGAGTCAAGTGGTCACTCAGCTGATAATTGATGTAAGACCTGGTAGAGTCTACGGACTCAAATCAGGAAGGAACCCACTGGTTTTCTTTTTGCTTTTTCTCTTCTCTCCCCTAAAAGCCCCATTTTCCTTCTTGTCCTTTCTTACCCTTTCCCAACCAAAGGCTCTCATCTGACAGAGAACTCAAATCCTTTAATCTTTCTTCTCATGTTAGTTAGCTGGGAATGACAGGGAGATAAAGAGTGAAAAATCAGTAGAAACTGGGAACTCAGGACGTTCTCATGCAGCTTTGAGGGACCTAGGTGGAGCGGGGATGTGACTTCCTGGTATGTCCTACCAGTGTACTGATGCTGGCGCTGGCTGAAGAAGAGAAGGAAAGTAAAGTTGTGCTCCAGTTTGACAAAGGCCCAAATTCCTGCTGTTACCCTCCTCTATTTCCCTTTTCTCACTGTTATTGTTTATAAGTCTATGATGTTGACAGGGAAAAAAAGTACTCAGAGTAACTTGCTATTAAGAAAGCATTGTTGGGTCATGGAGCTAGCTCAGCATTCTAAATGCCTGCCTAGGCAAGTACAAGGACCTGTGTTTCATCCCTGGTGCCGCATGCTGTGGTGGCCTGACCCGGGTGTGCCAAGCTGGTCCTCAAGACCCAGTGTGGCGGTGCATGTCTGCAATCTCAGTGCTGAGGAGGCTAAAACAGGAAGATCCCTACAAGTCTGGGCTGCCTAGTGAGACCCTGTACTAAATACATTAAAAAAAGAAGAAATCAGGGGCCTGGCCCTAGCTCAGTTCTTTAAGTGGCTGCTTCGGCAAAGCTTTCAGCCTCAGGTTGCTGTAGTTCGATCCCCACAACACTCCAGCCAGCCAAACCACCCCTGAGGGCATTCGGAGCAAAAAAAAAAAAAAAAAGAAGAAATCATTGTTGCCAGGCGTGGTATATTCTAGTCTTGTCAGTGTTTCAGCCTGATAAAGAAATCTAAATTTCACCTTAAGAATAAGAATTAAGGGAGCCTGCCCCTTAGCTCAGTTCTTTAAGTGGCTGCTTCCATAAAGCAGTCAGGCTCAGGTTGCTGTGGTTCGATCCCCACAACTCAAGCCAGACAAACCTGCCCTGAAGGCATTCAGAAAAAAAAAAGAGTAAGAATTAAGTACTATATAAAGATTTCTATATAGCTATAAAGCTACTTATTACTGATTTTTCATTTAAATACTTTTATGTTCCTCAACTGCATAAACTTCCTAAAAATATAAAACTAAAGTTTTTTTAATCATATTGCCGATCTACAGATTAAAATTCTTTATAATGACTTTTTCAGGTTTATGTTTATATGATTATCATATAAATGTATTATGATAGTTGTACCTAAACATTGTGCAGGCTAGGTAGTTTTACTTTAGTAAGTAAAGATTGAGCATTAGTCACCTATATAGTTCATCTGTAAATAAGTACATCCTATTTAGGCACTTTATTATTTTTTTTAAGTAGCAAATTTAGAGGAGAATGTACTTCATCTAATATATTTTTTTTTGGTGGGGGGAACCAGGGATTGAACTCAGGCCTCACGCTTGCCAGGCAAGCGCTTATTTTGCTGAGCCATCTCCCCGGCCCTCATCTAATATTTTGTAATTGGATAAAAGTAATCTATTTAGTTACTTTATACTAAAGTAAGAATTTAAATGTATTTTTAGAGATGATAAAAATAACCTAATGGTTGTATCATCATAATTATTATCCTATTGCTATGTTTGCTCTTGAACAAAAATATGACTTCGAAAAGACAACCAAAGCAGTATGCATCTGTTTGTTTTTTGGCAGTAAGGAAGATTAAACTCAGGACCTTGTGTTGCTAGGCAAGTGCTTATTCTACTGAGCTATCTCCCAACCCCCCAAAGCAATATGTTAGGATAGAGGCCATCACCTACAGTATTGATAGACCATGACGCTGACTCCTAATACTAATTGAGACCATGATTAAAAGAAGAAGTAGGGCTGGCGAGATGGCTCAGTGGTCTAAAGCACCTACTTGGAACAAGCTTGGCAAAGCACAGGGACTGCGGTTCGATCCCCCAGCACCACATGCCAGCCAGCCGCGCCCCCTGGTGGGCTGAGCTGGCCACACACACACACACACACACACACACGCACACACACACAATAAATAAACTTTAAAAAAAAAGAAATTAAAAAAAAAAAAAGAAGTAGCAGGGCTGGTGAGATAGCTCAACAGACTAAAAGCGCTTCCTTAGGCAAACACAAGGGACCATGGTTTGATCCCCAGCACCACAGGTTGAGCCAGTCACAGTTTGGGTGTGGTGGCACATGCCTGTAATCCCAGCACTGGGGAGGCTGAAAGCAGGAAGATCACACCAGTCTGAGCTACATAATAAGACACTGCAAAAGTCATGCCCAGGATTCAATCCCTGGGCCTGCCATGCGGGCCCTGCCCCCAGGGCTCGCTGAGATGGCATCTGAGACTGGGTGTGGTGGCGCATGCCTGTAATCCCAGCTCTTGGGAGGCTATAAACAGTGGATCACTACTACTTTGATCTAGCAGAGAGACCCTGAACACCCTGTAGACCCTTCCCTAAAAAAAAAACAAAAAAAAAAAAACCAAACCCAAAAACCTGTGGCTGGATGTACATCTGAATACTATATTCACAATGGCCAGATTTACACACTTCCCTTAGGGATAAATGGAGTTTGAGATTATACTGTAATACCACCCTTTTGGGATTTCCCATAGAAATAGACCATTACAGGGCCAGCGAGATAGCTCAGTGGACTAAGCTCCTGCTTAGGCAAGTGCAGGGACCGGGGTTCCATCCCCAACATTACATGCAGCACACACCCTCACCCCCCGCCAGCAGCCCATGGCTATGGGGCATGGTGGTGCTCACCCTTAATCCCAGTGCTAGGGAGACTGAAAATAGGAGGACTGCTATGAATCCGAGCTGCCTAGTGAGACCCTCTACCAAATACATAAGAAAGAAAGAAAGAAAGAAAGAAAGAAAGAAAGAAAGAAAGAAAGAAAGAAAGAGAAAGAGAAAGCAAGCATGCAAGCAAGCAACCATTCCCTCACTAAACCATCCTCTCTTACCCACTGAGACTAAGACAAAGGTGAAGGCTGACTAAAGACAAGACTAAAACTACAGATTATCAACCAAAACTAATGATCTCATCTCTAGCCCTTGCTATGTGCTTCCTATTGGATCAGCATCAGCTAAATGATTATCCTTGTAATATTATTGGTTGATTATAGTTTAACCCATGTTGTGCCTACTTCATAATATTGCCCTATAAGACATTCTCAGAGAACCCAGCAGAATGGATATTAGTTCAAAAAAATTAGTACAATAAATTAGAATATAACCAAACAATAGAATTTCATGTTATTGTTATAATTATGTGTTAGCAATTTTAATGACAGAAGTTTATAATTGAACAAAAACCAACCAACCAACAAACAAAAAAACATTCTCTGAGAGATGACCTCCACAGCAACCCAACCTGTTATGCCCCCCATCACCCACCCCCATCCCTCAGGAGCTATTCCTGTTCTCCATTTGCCAACTCTTAAACTCCTATGTCCTTTGGAATTCATTCTTTGATTTTAGGGGACATGAACTCAGCCCATCTAACATCTAGCAGGTTGGGAGTTACATCTCTCCTATATCATTAGTATACTGCTTTTATTATTTTAATGTAGTCTCAAGTTCTCTGATAAAGATTTGGCTTCTTGTATATGTGTGCCTATACCGAATGGCAGTATAAAATTTTTACCTACTAAGCTTTGTTACCTTTGTAGTATAAATTTTATGTTTATATTCCATAGATCTGGTCACTACAAAATGTCCTCAAGTCTACAAAATAAGGACCAGAGCCAAGTTCCGAACCCTACCGTAAAATATGCTGATGGCTCAATGGTCACAAAAACACAGATATCTTTATTTAGTGTATTCCTCTGCCATAATTATAATTAAAATAAGAAAACAATAATTTCTTTTTACAAATGGAAGAGTCTGTATGCTGGTAAACTCCACTGTATTTAGGTAAATACCTCAAAACAAATAGAGGTTAATATTAAAGATAAAAGGCTTTTATCCTTTTAGGATAAAATTAGACAGTGCTGCCTAATTTTGTCTGAATTCTACAACTTTTTGAGCTACTATTCATCAATATTATTTAAATTTTTACTTGTTAATGTTGTCCTCTTTTCCAGACTATCAAACAACAAACCTCTTTTCCAGACTATCAAACAACAAAACCTATCTTTCTTTGTCTCTTCTGGATGAGACAGAGTAAGACTTTTGATCCCTGCCTAGTCAGCATCAAGGGCCTCTCAGCCTGGAGCAGTTACAAGAAGACAGATGCTCAGTACTTCATGTCAGGTCTGACTGAGAGAGACCAACAAAGATCAAGGCATAAAGACACTTAGGACCAGACCTGCAGTCTTTCTGATGCCAACACTATCTGCACACCCTGAACTCTAAACCTCATATATACTTAGCCTCCCTTCCAGATAGCTGCTGATATGGGCTGGCGAGATGGCTCAGTGGTCTAAAGCACCTACTTGGAACAAGCTTGGGAAAGCATAGGGACTGCGGTTCGATCCCCCAGCACCACATGCCAGCCAGCCCTGCCCCCTGGTGGGCTGAGCTGGCCACACACACACACACACACACACACACACACACACACACACTAAATAAATAAATGTTTAAAAAAAAAAACAACAAAAAAACAGATAGCTGCTGATAGCATTTCGATTCAAGCCTGCTTGTATGTAGGTAGAATAAAATCCAATCTTTCTCACAGCTTTGGTCTCAGGGTGTTTCTCATTCACCATTAATTAACACTTCAGTGCCCCTTAAGAATAAGGGATCAAGGGCTGGCAAGCTGGCTCAAAGCTGGCGAGATGACTCAGTGGTCTAAAGCACCTACTTGGAACAAGCTTGGCAAAGCACAGGGATCGAGGTTCGATCCCCCAGCACCACATGTCAGCCAGCCCCGCCCCCTGGTGGGCTGAACTGGCGCCACACACAATAAATAAATAAATAAATGTTTTTCTTAAAAAGCCTATTAAAGAATAAGGGATCAAAATATTGGGAGGGATGACAGGGTAGTAAAGAAGAAATAAAGATAAACAGAAAGGAGACAAGGAAAATCATAACTAAAAAAATTTTGTTTGTTTAGGAAGACTTATTTATTTATTTAGGTACCAGAGATCAAACTCAGGACCCCGTACTTGCTAGGCAGGCACTTATGCCACTGAGCTATCTCCCCGGGCCATGAAGACTGTAACTTGCTGGGCATGGTAGGGCATACCTGCAATCCCAGCACTTGGGAGGCTGAGGCAGGAGGATCACTGCTAGTTAGTGGCCAGCTTGGGCAACATGGTTCAGAGCCAGTCTGAACTACACAGCATGACCCTGTCTCAAAAACAACAAAACAAAGCAACAAAGAACAAGAAAAACAACAAAAAGATAAAGGAACAGACTGAAAGAATTCAAAGAATGCTTTTAGGCAACACAGATTACCCATCAAAAGAATAATTGGGACTCATGCCTTGAAAATATGCATATAAATAGAAAAAAAAAAGCAGGGTTCATGCCTTTCATCTACAAAACAGGCCATTTTTTTTTGGGGGGGGGGCATCCTTTTTCCTATAAACCAAACAAGGCAGAACTTCCTATAGATTCATGAATTTCACAGATTTTTCACTGCCAAAAACAAATACCTCCCAGCTCCAAACTAGCACATATCTCTCTTGAGGGACCACATTCTATTTCTTTGAGTGTATACTTTTATTTTTTTTCAAAGTTTTATTGATAAACAGATAGCAATGAGACAGTTTCAAATCAAATCGGAAGTATAGTTTCAACAAATAATACACTGCATACATTCTTCCCAGTGGTTAATTGCTGTATAAGATGCGGACTTGAGATCCTATTTACAAACACCATTAGAACAAATCATTGTATTCATTAAGAGAATGCAACTATATATCTATCCTAACCACTTTGAATACACAGATACAAAATGGACATTCATCAGTATACCCCATTTTTTCTAAGTTCCGTTATTGAATATTATAGGTGTGTAAACTCTGCAAAATATTCTAAAAGAGTCCAGTAGCCCATAATAGCATTGGGTCTTCTGTTTAACTGGCAATGTCAGAGATTATTGACCTGAGTCCCCCACAGCTCAACATAACTGCATGGTTTTATTTCCTATATTTCGTCTTCATACTTTTCTACTGGATGGTTAAGACCAAGGTAAAGCAGGACCTATGCAACAAGAGTTGTAGCTTTTTGGTCTGAGAAGGTCAGTGATATGCCCTCAGGATTTATCCTGAGATCCTGTACCTCAGATTGTAGAACCTTTGTCAGTGTCAGCCATGTGGATGAGTCACGGCCATTGCTTGGCCAATGTGCTCTCTGTGAAAGCCTGAGAGAGTGTCTTCTCCCCATGTGATTCTCCTTAGGCACACTCTACGTCATCGATCACTTTCCTCTTTGGCCCCATAATCTTCTTGATCAGAAAATTTGGGACACTACCGAGGTACATGACGTTACAGTACAAGTTCTCATATTGAGTGTATACTTTTAAATTTCTGCCTAATAAATCCCTTTATTCCTCTTTTAAGAAAAATGAGGCCTACTACACAATACCTAGTACATAGCAAGCTTTGAAAAATTGATGATGTATCTATCATATGAGGCCCTGGATTCAATATTTAGCACCAAAATTAAAAAAACAAAACAAAACACAAAACACAAAACAAAATTGATGACTGAGTGAACCCAAGTGTTTTCTAATTACAATTCTAATTATTCAATTCGAGTAAAAATAATGGAAATTAATGTTTCTTGAGTGCTTATTATTAGCCAGGAATTGTGATGACACTGTGTCATTTCTATTTTTACAACACTATGCTGAAAAACTATTACTAATAGTGCTTTACACATAAAGGAGCAGGTTTATAGTTCTTATATATTATCTAAGATCTAATAATTAGTAAAAATTATTCATATAACTAAAGAATCTACATTACTAAACAATGTTTTTAAAAAACAGCTTTGCTAGTTTGACAATCCATTTAAGGAAGTTCTATTTTACAGAGTCTTAAAAATCTAGGTCTCTTGGGCTGGGGATACAGCTCAGAGGCACAGTGACTCTCTGGCAAGTGCAAGGTCCTGAGTTTGATTTACAGTACCAAAAAAAAAAAAAAAGTCTCTCTTGAGGGTGGGAGAGATACAGTTCACTGGTAGAGTGCTTGCCTATCATGTGTAAGATCCTGGGTTCAATCCTAGCACTGGAAAAAGAAATAAAAAAAATTCAGGTCTGTCTTGTATCCATTGTGGTTACTAGAAGTCAGCTAGACTATCATTTTAAGAATAATTTTAATAAATTAAAAAAAAATAAAGATTATCAAAATCATGGTAGCTGAAAAGAACAGAAAAATAAAAAAATGAATATATATACTTTATGTGGGAGAGAGGATATGAGACAAGAAGTGGGATTAAGAAAGAGATAATAGCATTCTTCAAATACTTGAAAATCTGAAAGAACCAAATTTATTGAGCAGTTCAAAAGTAAAATCTAGGGCCAGCAGATAGCTCAGCGGATTAAAGCACCTGCTTAGGCAGACCTAGGGGCTGGGGTTCGATCCTGGCCTGCCTGCTGTGTCGGCCCCACCCCCCAGCTGTGCTGACACAGCAACTGAGACTGGGTGTGGTAGCTAATGCCTGTAATTGCAGCCCTTGGGAGGCTGAAAAACAGGAAGGATCACTGAGTCTGATCGGTGTAGTAAGACCCTGTAGACCCTGTACAAAATACATAAAAAAGTAAAATCTAAAAATGAACCAAAATATTTTTATTTTTATAGTAATTAGCTAGTAAAAAGAAAAAATTTTGTAAAATAATGAGGTTCCCATCATTATAAATGTTTAAGCAAAAACTGGATTATCATGTACAATGATTTATTTATCTAATGTTAATTGAGCACTTACTCCGTGCCTACCTAGGCCCTACTATGGAACTTGAAGGAAACAAACTAGGATATTATAAATGTGCATAGCTAACCAAGGCCTTCTAATATATTTTATTTTACTTTATTTATTTTTTTATAAACTAAGACATGATGGACCTCCTAATATATTTTAAACAGACTTCTACCTATACATTCTATCATGTTTTATAGTACAGAAAATGGAAGCCCAAAAACAGAAAAAAATCTTTAAATTGCAAGGACCCACACCACTGTTTCTCAACAGTTTCCCCTATATGTATCAAGAAAAAACTGGGTAGTACTGTCTTTCCTGAGTCCACCAGAGCAGCTTCTCCTTTACAAATTTTATCTTTCAGGTTTCTGTATAAAAGCTCTGGCTTAGGGCTGGAGAGATGGCTCAGTGGCCTAAGGCACCTACTTAGAACAAGCTTGGCAAAGCATCAGGGACCATGGTTCAATCCCCCAGCACCACATGCCAGCCAGCCCCGCCCCCTGGTGG
>NW_004524683.1:9103370-9118834 GCF_000260255.1 Octodon degus | reverse complement strand
CTCTCTCTCTCTCTCTCTCTCTCTCTCTCTCTCTCTCTCTCTCTCAAATAAAAAAAATAAAAAATAAAAAAAAAGCTCTGGCTTGGAAAATACATCCTGTTACTTTTTAAAATATCCACAAAACACTGTGGTAAATTATTCCAGGTTCAGGAATAGCTATTTACATCGAATTCTTTTTTCTTTTTTTTTTAAATGATAGCAAAGTTTAATAAAGGTAGGAAAAGAAACAGGCCATGCAGAGAAAGTCCAGTATAGGCAAAAAAATATGTCCTATAGTGTGAGGGTGGGCTATAATGAGAAGGCATGACAACCTACATGGAAATTTTTCTAAATTTTAATTTAAAAGCAAGATTCATAGGGCTGGCCAGATAGCTCAGTGGATTAAAGTGACTGGTTAGGGAAACGCAGGGACCAGGGTTTGATCCCTGTGTTGGCCCCACCCCCCAAGGGAGACTGAGCATGGTGGTGCATGCTATAATCCCAGTGCTTGGGAGGCTGAAAACAGAAGGATTACTGTGAGTCCAATCTACGTAGTGAGACCCTGCACTAAATACATTTTAAAAATAATAAATAAAAGCAAGATTCATGCTCTGGATGGAAAAAAGTAAGGTTATAACCCCCTCCTTTTATTTCTTTTTTTTAGGGGAGGAGGTGCCAGTGATTAAATTCATGCAAACTAAGTAGATGCTCTACTACTGAACAATGTCCTGGCCATCAAGTCATATTCTACTATAGGAAAAAGTCATTTTGTTCAGAAAGTAAGACTCAATCATCATATTGCCTTATCTTACTTCTGAATACAGAATTTCTATCCAAATTGTCATTTCTTTGGAAGGCCTCTTAAGGTTATAAAGTTCAAACTTGGATTTTTTTTTTTTTTTTTTTTTTGAGACAGGGTCTCACTATGTAGGCCAGCTTGGCCTTAAACTCACAGTGATCCTTCTGCCTCAGCCCTGAGTGCTGGGATTCTAGGTATGCATTATAATGCCCAGGGCTCTCAATCTTAACATTTATGACTAAAAAGTTCCTATAAATATCATCTTTCCAGAAAAAAATTCCTAAGTGTACAATTCATCATTCAGGAATCCCTGCAAATCAGACCACAGACCTGCAAGGTAAAGAAAAATACACTGCCGAACCCTACTTTCTATACACATGCTTAGAAAGGTGGGGGCATAGGCCGTTACTAAGAATGTGCACACAATTGTTACTACCATAAAACAGAAGTTGATCCATTGCAAAATAAAAGTTTGGTTGAGGAAATATATTCTGTTTTTCTAAGTTCCTGTAATAAGATGATTGATTTTTGCAAGTTGAATGTTCCATAATTAAGTGTATCTCAAAGTGAAGAAGATGCTCCCAAAACAGATGCTTCTAAAGTGGTGATAATGCTGTCTTGGAAAATAAATGCAGTTATCATTCAACGTCTGCCAAAATGTTTAAATCTATCAGTACCATGAATGCTCAACAAGTGTTTCATAATTGTGACCAGGACTCTACACTCTTTCTCTTTTGATGATTTTTTTTTTCTTAACTGAATACAAAATCCCCAAGGATCACAAGGAACAGACCCCTCCCCTTAGTATCTGGTTGCCATCTATTCTCCATGTGAGAAGAGATCAGTCTGAAAGGGCAAGGCTGGGACAGACACAGTGCTGTTCCATGGGACCCTCTCTCCTGCCTCTGATCCAGAGAATGTACCATGTAAGGTTCACTGAGACACCTATCCTATTTGCAACTCCATCACTTCCAAAGGGGTCTTTGCTGCTGCATTTGTTTTGAAAGCAATACTGGAAGACACAAAAGTCCAAAAATAGGAAAACTGAATCATTCTTATATCTCCTTAAGACTATTTCTGATTTTTGTATTTTTATAAAAGTCAGAATAGAAAGAAATGACAGTGTTTCGGTTTTAATTCTAAAAAATTGTAAATCCCATTCTAGAAATGCAAGTGGCCTTCACTAACTGGTGTCTAGTAAGAAAGTAGAAAAACTGATAAAAGCCAGAGAAGTACTTTTGATAATCTATGATCATAAGCACAAATAAACATGGATTGTTTGTATTGTGAAATAACTAACCTGCAATAAATCTGAAAGTTCTTTGAGGTGCCAACCCTCACTGCCTTGTGTTTTAAGGGACTAGTTCTTTTCTAACAACACTAAACCTCTTCTGCACAACCAACTGGAATCTCCAAACTCCTCCCTACTCACTATTCCAACAATCTCCATTATGCTTCATCCTAAACCTGCCCTTGTAAAGAAGCTAGGCCAATGAAAAGGACAAAAAGCACAGCTATGAGGGCTAACAAATGTGTGTTATGTTGACAAGATAGAAACATACAAGGTCTCCAAGGGAAGACAGCATGCTAGCATTCAGAGAGAAATACACCCAGAAATCCAAAACACAAAACTGTTGCCAGTTAGTGTTGACTAAAGCCAGCAAATTAAGCTCAGACAATCCAGTGACCAAGCCATGGCAAAGCCCAGGAATCTCTCATTATGAGAATATTTTCAATCAAGCCAAAACCACTAAGTAAAACTTAAGGAGAAAAAATAAATTAAATAGAAAACCGTGTGTGTGTGTGTGTGTGTGTGTGTGCAAGCAGTGGGTTTGGGGGTGAGGACAGCTACAGGGAATAGCTTCTTTTCTTTTCCTGGCAGCTGGTCCATGACAGATTGTTATAAATAACACAATGTGGCAAACAATTTCCCACAGCAAAGAAAAAAACCTCAAAAACAAAAACCACACTCTCATGGAAAAAATCCACCAGGGCATGGTAAACTACCATGCTTTTACCCATCCACAATCGATGGACATTATCCAAATCACCCCTACTTCTCCTCTGCCCATAGCAGACTGTATTTAGCTACTTGATGTGTCTATGTTTGGTCACAATTTATGTTTTCCTATGTGGTCAATCCCTATTCATTACCTAAAATTAGTTTGGGTGTTTCAATAAACTTCAACAGGGCTGGGGATACAGCTCAGTGGCACAGCGCCTGCCTGCTAAGTGTGAGGTCTTGGGCTGGATTCCTAGTACAAAAAAACCCAAAAAGAAAAAAAACCTTCAATATCCAACAGCAATGGAGACATCACTAGTTTAGTTTTGACTAAAAATGCTCAGAAAAAAATGTCCTCAAAGTGTGCAGCAGACAGCTAACTGCTGCTTTATTTTATTGAGGTTAGGGTCATAGGTATAGGAGGGAATTTACCAGCTCAGTCTGTAAGTAAAAAATGTGATAATCTTTAGGCCCAGAGCTAAATACTCTCCCTGTGTTGTACTGTCTTGATTCAGGCCCCAAACAATTTTTCTACTTTTTAAAACTAGTGTTTTGGGGGGCCTGGCCCTAGCTCAGTCCTTAAAGTGGCTGCTTCCACAAAGCTCTCAGCCTCAGGTTGCTGTAGTTTGATCCCCACAACACTCCAGCCAGCCAAACCTGCCCTGAAGGCATTCGGAGCAAAAAAAAAAAAAAAAAAAACTAGTGTTTTGTTCTAGTTTCCCCCTACTCTTTTAAAAAAGAAATTTTTTCCTTTCATTTTATTTATTTATTTATTTTTGTGGTATAGCATTTAGGGTTAAACCCAGGGCCTTTACACTGAACTACATCTCTAGCCCTTTGTGTATATGTACATATGTATACATGCATATATGTATACATGTATAGGTGTATGTGATATATATGGAGGATTGAACCCATGGTCATCGCAGTGAGTTATATCCCCAGGACCTCTCTCCTCTTTATTCTGAGATGGCCTCACTAAGTTTTTAAGTTGTCCGGGTTGGGTCTGAACTTAACGTTCTTCTGCCTTTGCCTCCCCAAGTGCTGGGTGTACACATGTGCAGTACCAGGCCTGGTTAGTTTGTCTTTGTTCTAATCCATCTTCCAATTTCCACTGCTTTTGTCATTTTCCCACTTAACAATATCCTGAAACAATGCTCTCCAATCATTACCACCACCTCCATCCCCACCCCAGTTGAACATACTACCACTTACTGTTTTTTTTTTTTTTTTTTAGTGCAGGGTCTCACTACACAGATTGGACTTGTAGTGATTCTCCTGTTTTCAGCTTCCCAAACGCCGGGATTACAGGCATGTGCCACCATGCCCAGTCTTAATCACTGTCTCAGGGTGCCCCGGGGTTAGGGCCAGCATAGTAGGCCAGGGATCAAACCTCCAACTCCTGTACCTGCCTAAGCAGGGGCTTTAATCCACTGAGCTATCTGGCCGGCCCACTACCACCTACTTTTAAAATGTACTTTAAAATATACAAATCATTATGAGAATATCATAAACACACACACATATACATACACACATATATATACATATATATGTTTTTGTATGTATATACATACATATGTGTGTGTATATATATATATGTTTTTGTTTTTGTTTTTGTTTTCCTAAAGGAAAAAAGTTTAAAGCCTTGATTGGGAATATAGCTCAGTTGTAGTGTTTGTCTAACATGCAGTTGAGTCTCAGCATCACATATAAATATATACATATACAAAAGAATTTTTGATACAGGGTCTTGCTACACGGTTTGGACTTGTAGTAATCCTCTTGTCTGAGCTTCTCTAGCACTGGGATTACAGGAATACACCATCACGCCTGGTTTCAGGACTGGCACAGCATCCTTGGGGTTCTGGGGTGGCACAGCATGCAGTACTAGGGATCGAACTCAGGATCCTGTGCTTGCCAGGAAGATGCTTAGACTGCCGAGCTAACTCCCTAGCCCATAAAAGAATTAACACACCTATAATACTAACATTTCCTTCTGATATTCCATCCTATACATCCTGACTCTCATGATGTCCCAAGTTTAAATTTCTTAATGTGACAGTAAAGGCCTTCAAACTATAACTTCACCCATCTAATTCAGCCTTCTCTCCCATAATTCCCCTCCATAATGGCCAATTATTTTCTATTCTCCCCACCCCACAACATCATCACACATTAAAATTCAAGTTTTATCTGGGTGTGGTGGCCCACACCTGTAACTCCAACACTCAACAGGCTGAGATAGGAATATAGCCACAAATCTGACATCAGCTTGGACTACAGATGAAGACCCTGTCAAAGAAGAAAAGGAAGAAGAGGAGGAGGAGGAGGATGAAGAAGAAGAAGAGGAAGAAGAAGGAAGAGGAGGAGGAGGAGGAAAAAGAAGAAGAGGAGAAAGAAAGAAAAGTGATTCAAGTCCTAGGCTAGGAGATGTAGCTCAGTGGCATAGTACTTGCCTTATGTACTAGGAGCTGGGTTTAAGTCTCAGCAGCACTGTGTACACACATGTGTGCTCACACATGCACGCTTACATGCACACATACACAGTAGGTCTTTTCAGTCACTAGAAAGGGGAAAGCCAATATATTTATTATTCATCCTTTTCTAATTAATTACAGACTTTAAATCACTAATTGACAATGTTATGCCGAATGGAAAAACAAAAACAAAAACTGAAAGCAGTTCCTCTAAAATCCGGACTGAGAGTACCTACTTTCACCACTTTTATTCCATATAGTACTAGAAATTTAGCCAAAACATATACATGTGTATATGAAATCAAATAAGATCACATGGAAGTAGAAGGGAGGCCATTATCGAACAAGGAAGGGAATGGGAGTTGTGTGTAGAGGGGGTTGCGAGGGATTTTAAAGGGGAATAGAAAAAGACAAGTTATCAATTATATCATTAGATTACATGATTGACATAAATCTATTGAGAGGAAAAGGTATTATACTATTAAGTGAAACAACAGATTATAAAACAGTATATATGGCATTGTCATTCTTTTCATTTTCATAAATGCATTAAAAAGTAGGCATGGTGGTACATATCAGTAAACACAGCGCTTGGGAGGGTAAGGTAGGAAGACTGCCACAAGGTCAAGGCCAGTCTGCACCACATAATGAGACTCTGCCTCAAAAAAAAAAAAAAAAAAGGCAGAAAAGTACTAATGAGCCCAGTATAGTGGTACACACCTGTAACCCTTGCACTCTGGAAAGCTAGGACAGAAGGATAACAAGTGCAAGCCAAACCTGGGCAACTTACCGAACCTTGCCTCAAAATTTAAAAAATAAGAAAGTGCTAAGGAGGTTGCTCAGTGCAAAGGTCCTTGGGTTGTTTCATTCCACAGTGCCAAAAGAGAAAAAAGCATTATTTAGCATTATGTTTTCTTTCACTCTATCTCATTTGTAAAAATTCTATTGCTTCCCAAGATACACATACATTAAATGCTAATACCGCCAGGTACTACCTTAGGTTCTAAAGATACAACAGCAGATAAAACAGACAAAAATCCCTGTCTTTACGGAAGCTGCATCCCAATCTGACCACTATCATTTCCAATTTTCCAACTAATTTTGGTGTTCTGGCTCTAGATTCTAATAGGACCCTCAATCCACTTACTACACTAATTTTTCACATTCTTATTTCCACTGGGGTCCACATCACTATGATTACTCCCTCATAGACATCACTGCTTTCCCTGCTACTCTAGCCCCACATACACAGTGGCCTTGTTGTTGGTTAAATTCCAACTCCCTGCTTACTTTGCACCTAAACCCAAAAGGCTAAACATGGGTGGAAAAAGTTTATGAAAGTACAGGCTACTCTATTCAAACTGATAAACCAAATCTCAAGGGGAGTGTCTGCCATGCCTACCAATGTATTTGCCAGCCAATTCACTTTCAAATTCTGAGATGATCTTTCATCTTCCTGAGAACATGTTCCTTCCCTCTCTTTTCTCTTTCCTTCCTTCCGGGGCGCTGGTAGCAACTGATCCCAGGGCATAATACACAGTAAGCAAGTATTCTACCACTGAGTTATATCTTAGCTCCTTTCTTGACTTTTTTTTGTTTTTTTTTTTTTTTTTTTTTTTATGGAATGTTCTACAGGGTGTTCAGGGTCTCACTGCTAGATCGAACTTGTAGTGATCTGCCTGATTACAGCTTCCCAAGAGTGGTGATTATAGCCTCCCACCACTGGGTGTGGTAGTGTGGGATTACAGGCCCACACCACCACATCCAGTCTCAATTGCCATCTCAGCAGCCCTAGGGGCAGGGCCAGCCCAGCCCCTACACCTGCTTGCAGGATGTTTAATCCTCGAGTTATTTGGCCGGCCTCTTTCTTGACTCTTAACTGATGACTTTAGTTCTTATTTCAGTCAGAAAAAAGATATAACAAGAAGCAGTAAATATTTTTCCTCCTTTTTTGTTGGTGGAACTGGGGATTGAACTCAGGCCCTTATGCTTCCCAGGCAAGTGCTTATTCTACTGAGCTATCTCCTCAGCCCCCTGTAAATATCTTTCTGACATGAAATAAATGAGCCAACATCCATTACACATTAAAAATTCTGTTTATAAGGGGCTGGGGAGATGTCTCAGTAGAATAAGCACTTGCTTGGCAAGTGCAAGGGCCTGAGTTCAATCCCCAGTTCTGCCAAATAAATAAATAAATAAATAAATAAATAAATAAATGATTCTTTATAGCATGATTATTAAAAAAAATTCTGTTTATATAATAGATGCACTGTCCATAACAGAAAACATATCCACTTATACACTCGATGACATTTTCTCTCATCTTCTCCATGAACTCCCTGCTATGCTTTATTTATTTTATTTATTTTATTTGTGCAGTATCGGGGATTGAACTCAGGCCCTTGCGCTTGCCAGGCAAGTACTTATTCTACTGAGCTATCTCCCCAGCCCCTGCTATGCTTTAATGTCTCTCAAAAGTCTCATTGTCAGGGGTAGTGCCTAGTTGGAAATGGAGGATCACTGGGGGCATGACTTGGAAGGTATTTACATCCCTGGGTCTTCTCTTTTCTCTCATGAATCAGATGATGTCATTGATTATCCACATAAGGTTTCCCAATGTTGAACAGAATTTAAACTCTAAATGCTTTCTATGACCTACAGGATGCTTTATGATCTGGTTCTGAAGCCTCAGGCTTTACAGACCACCATTCTTCTGCTTAGTTACTTACTGTGTTCTAATCACAATGGTTCACTTGCTGCTTCTCAAAGATACCATTCTTATTTCCATGCCTCAGTGTCTTTGCACTTTTTTCTCTGCCAAGAAAGGTCCTGTGGCACACTACATCATTTACAGCTTCTTCTCAAATGTTATATGCCATATAAAAGAACTCTCCTTTAACCACTCTTTATTCATTTAGTCTGCTTTCTTTTTCTTATCACTTACTGTCACCAGAAATTATCTGTTTCTTTATTATCTCTCTATTCTTAGAGACTAGCTCTACAAAGTTAGACATCTTGGTTTTTGGGTCTATCATATTTATAGCACTAGCATAAAGCCTGGCATAAAGCAGATGTCTGATAGATATTTGTTGAACAAATTTAAAATATTAACACTTTATAGAAAACCTACAGAGAATCAGCCACACAGAGGATCAACCACATCAAAAAATTGGCTTCCTCGGGGCTGGTGAGATGGCTCAGTGGTCTAAAGCACCTACTTAGAACAAGCTAAGCTAAGCAAAGCAAAGCACAGGAACCACGGTTCAATCCCACAGCACCACATACCAGCCAGCCCCGCCCCCTGGTGGGCTGAGCTGGCCCCCCCCACTCTCTAAATAAATAAATAAAAGATAATTAAAAAAAAATTGGCTTCCTGATGTCCAATTAATCCCTCAGATCTACAAACACAGACTCATCCTTTTTTTTTTTTTTTTTTGGAACCAGGGATTGAACTCAGGCCCTTGAGCTTCCCAGGGAAGCGCTTATTCTACTGAGTCATCTCCCTGGCCCCAGCCATCTCCCCGGCCCCCAGACTCATCTTTAGGCTCACATAAAATCTATGTCTGTATTAAAGGAGTAAGGAACTTGTTCCAAATGTTTACAAGGAACTTGCCTCTCCTCACTTATTTAACAAATACATATTGTATATCCCTCTGTTTACCAGTCCAGTTCCAGTTCTTGTCCCACAGTCTAGTACAGGAAAATTATGATATGACAGTTTCTTCTGTGCATGTACAGGAAAATGATATCTATCTTAGTTTTAGGAACATGAAGTCCTGTTCATGGTTCAAGACTAATAGTCTGAGTAGCTACAGGCTATATCAAAGAACACCTTGGCTATGATAACAGAATGCTTATATTCTCCAAAAACAGACAGGTTGTAGTTTTATCTCATGTTTCAGAATAAAATACATGGCCTTAACAAGCGTTTCTAAAACACCAAGCCATATGAGCTGCTTATTACCTGTTAGGGTCTATATCTAGATGTCGCCGTCCACCCCAGCCTCATGTGCTCATAGATGGGGCTTCTTGGAGGATAAACCACAGGTGTGCGAAAGTCATCAGTAGTCCACTGATGAGTTTGTAGCTACATGCAATGTTGGGAGATGAAGTCTGGTAGGAAAAGATGAGTCATTTGGGGTGTGGCCAGGAAGAGTCTATCTCCCCACTCCACCCATTATCCCTCTCTGCTTCTCACTACCATGTCATGAGCTCTTTCTGCTCCACTATGCCCCTCTGCCATGCCACCCTGCCTTGGAGCCAGCAGGCTATCGATTAAAACCTCTATAAACTATGAACAAAAATAAACCTTTCTTTCTTTCTTTCTTTTTTTTTTAAATAAACCTTTCTTTAAATTGTGGCTGTTTGGCGCAGTATCCCAGCAATGAGAAAGTATCTAAGATATTACCCAGAGATAAAATTTGTGATGATAATCTATGCTTTCTATCACAATTCTGAGCTGGTACCTTATGACAGTTAAACTTGATAGTGTAAACTTGGATTGGGAGCTGCCCAGAGGATCCATGGAACATATTTTAAGTGTATATGGGTATGTCAGTGAGGTATGACATTGGGTATTATATATGACCCTTGTTCTCTTCCACCCCTGGCTGTGCTCCTGGCCACCATGCCCTTTCACCACAGATTGAATCCCCTGAAACTCTGAGCCAAATTAAACTTCTCCTTTAAGTTGTGGGTGGTGGGTACCATGTTCCAGCAACAGGAAAGCTAACTAGTACAGATCATATGTACTGGAGAAATGGGGTTGTTGCTATGACTACACCTGACCATGTGGTTTAGGAACCTCTGGAACTGGCTTTCAGGAAGAATTTGGAAAGGGCTGACTTTGTAGCCTAGACAAGACTTAAAATGCTGATAGGAATGAGGACAGTAAAGACCAGATTCATAAGTTTTAGTTGGGAACATGAATTCCATTTCCAGTTGGACTAGAGGCTGTGTATGTCACACTCTGACAAAAAAAAAAAAAAAAAAAAAAGTCCACATTTTGCCTATACCCTAGGACTCAACCAATGAGTGAAATAAATGCTAGGTGGCTAGGTGTGTTGGCACATATCTATAATCCCAGCACTTGGGAGACTGAGGCAGGAAGACTGCTTCAAGTTCCAGGCCAGCCTATGCTGCATAGTGAGTTCAAGACCACCCTGAACTAGATGAGTTCATAGTGAGAATCTGTCTTAAAAAACTAAAAGACTGATAGGACCCACCACTGCACTTATTATTGTTCATTAGAAACAGGTAATTTTTCAACTGTAGCCCCTAGATAAACCCTTGACGTCAGCTTTTGTGGTTTATTGGCTTAAATACCCACTCCATTTTGTAACCAGAATGGGCACTGTATTATACACTTCTGTACATTTCCACTGTAACTTTATTAATGAGGATTGTTTGGTATAAGCTAAACAACTTAAACTCCATCTTGGTATAAGCTGACAACTTAAACTCCATTTTGGTGGCTCAAGCCATCCATCGAACCTCTGAGCACAGTTTGTTAATGTTCAAACTACTCCTTTGTTTTAAACCACAGTGTGTTAAAGGTTAAGATCTGAACTATTTCTTACCCCAGAGCACTCCACACAATATGTCCCGTGATCAACACCGAACCATACATTGTAATTATTTGTTCCTGAAAATTATAACCGCAGGTTGATGCTGCTCAAGTCATAAGACCTCCCCTTTGCCGTTTTCAGCCTTAAAAACCCTTGTCTCTCCCCTCCTGGGCGCACACCTCAGCATCTTGCGGGGGTGTCTGCTGCTGGGTACCAGCTAAAATAAAGCGCTTCTTTAACTTTGGAACTTGCCTCGTTGTCATCTGATTTTTGAGTTACAACAAACCCTAGTAGGAGACTTGCTAGTTTTAAAATAAAATTAATACAAATACAAGATTAATAGAAAAATAAAATTAATACAAATATAATTACGTAAGAGTTTGAGTTAGGGATATAGCTCTGAGGTAGAACTGCTTGCTCAGCACGTACAATGCCTTGGTTTAATCCTTAGCCCTCCCCCCTAAAAAAAGGAACAGCAAAAGAAGCTGGGGTGTTGTGGCACATACTTGTAATCCCAGAGCTCAGAATAAACTTATAGTGAAAGAAAACCTCCACTGAAATGTACTGAAGGGGTAGAAATAAAGCTAAAACATTCTACAGTTGACTCAACTCCTGGGTTTTTCACTATAATACCAACACTCTCAAAGAAGGTATCATCATAGATATTCCAAGGCACTCCTGGCAACCACAACCCACCAAAACACTCACTAGGAGAAAAGCTGCCACTTAGCAAAAAACTTTAAGCAAGCTGGGACCTAGTTCTCAAATCTGCCCTTGACCAAACTTTACTTACACTTTCCAAGCAGATACAGATCTAACAAAAACAAAACCTGCAGCAAAATGTAAGGTTCCAGGAAAGAATGACAGAGATATGTAATTTGATAAAGACCTCAAACAATTGAAAATAAGTTGCATTTAGTTTTCTGAACATCTAAAAATAGAACGTATGCTCAATCTTTCTAATAAGCTGTCTCCAGGATGAGGATTTCATTGGTAAAGCTTTTCTTTGTTGTAGCATGTTAGCTGTTTCATAAAATGTGTAAGGATAGTTCTTTTCCTATATCAAAATACCTAAGTAATTAAACTCCTGACAATTAATGTGTTGCTATCATTATTTCTATTTTCTGGATTGTGAAACTGAGGCTCTCCTGGGCTCTCCAAAAAAGATTCCTGCTTCAATTAAATAAAAAATTATCAACTCTGCCATTTCTAAATTAAGAGAAGTAATGAGACTACAACAGGAGTGCTACAGAGCTGGTGAGATGACTCAGTGGTCTAAAGCACCTACTTAGAACAAGCTAAGCTAAGCAAAATCACAGCAACCGCGGTTCAATCCTCAGCACCACGTGCCAGCCAGCCCCACCCCCTGGTGGGCTGAGCTGGCCACACACACACACACACACACACACACACAAAATAAATAAATTAAAAATAAATAAATTAAAAAAACAAAACAAAACAGGAGTGCTACAAACACAAGCCATAGGTCTCTACTACACATTTTTGTCTGCTTAAATCTCTTAAATATATTCTACTAACCTGCTCTTAAAACATTAATCTAAGGAATAATCAATCACATTCCATTTCTAAAGCAGCACCAATGGCCAATTACCTCAGAAAGTCAGATGGACAGCAGGGTCAGTGCCCAAGGTTAGCCAGCTTTACTTTATATGCTGATCATATACTACACCCTTAAAAAACCAAAAAAAAAAAAAAAAAACCCTACACCCTTACTTGCCAGGCCTCTTGCTCACAGGGTCCTAAACATAGCATAGAGGGGCTGGCCAAATAGCTCAGTGGATTAAAGTGTCTGCAAGCAGGTGAAGGGGCCTTGGGTTCAATGCCAGGGCCTGCTATGCCGGCCCTGCCCCTGGGGCAAACTGAGATGGTAATTGAGACTGGGCGTGGTGGTGCAGCCTGTAATCCCAGCTCTTGAGAGGCTGTAAACAGGCGGATCACTACTAATCTGATCTAGTAGTGAGACCCTGAACAACCTTCCCGAAAATACAATAAATAAATAAGCAAACAAACAGCACAGAAAGTCTTCCCACAATGTTAAAATCCCTTCACTTACAGAAAGATGTTAAAAAGCAACATCAGCACACTTGCAAGACAAGGATACTACATGAATCATATGACTTGCTAGTTTTAAAACAAGATTAACACAAACACAAGACTAACACAAAAGTAAAATTAATACAAAACATTTAATTACAAATTCTGAGTTAGGGATATAGAGCAGAGGTAGAATTGCTTGCTCAGCACTCACAATGCCCTGGTTTAATCCTTTTCTTTCTTTCTTTTTCTTTTTTATTAAATGTATTTGGTACGGGGTCTCACTCAGCACATCTAGGATAGGGCTGGCACCACATGGGGTACTGGGGATCGAACCCAGGTCCCTGCACTTGCCTAAGCAGGCGCTTAGACTACTGAGCTATCTTGCTGGCCCTGCCCTGGTTTAATCCTAGCCACCCCAGTTTTCACTAGGAACTCACCTAGGTCATACTGGCCTTGAACTCACTATGCAGCATAGGCTGGCCTGGAACTCAAAGCAATCCTCCTGCCTCAGTCTCTCAAGTGCTGGCATTTTAGGTATGTGCCACCACACCTAGCATTCATTTCAGTCTTTGCTGAGTCCTAGGATATAGGCAAAATGTGGACAAATACAAATATCAAAAGAAGCTGAGGTTTTGTGGCACATACCTATAATCCCAGAACTCAGGATAACCTTATAGCAAACTATAAACTCGATGAAAATTACTTTTCTCATATTAAAATGTGGATAAGGATAGTATTCACCTTAAGGTATAGGTGAGAGGCTACATGGAATAATGTACTTAAAGCACCTAGTGTTAGAAAACTAACAATTAAAATAATCCAAAAATCCTGTTACAAACACCTAGGAACTCTGGATAAAAAACTACTCCAAATAGATATCTGCACTTACAAGAAAGAAAAGGAGAATATCAAGTTTAGCATTAAAGAAGGAAGTGAAAAGCAAGCTAAAATATCAGCTGGCTTCAATTTCTTATGGGCTGCACGGGGTCAAAAATGTGGCTAAACTATAGTACAAGAGGAGTGTGAAGTGAGTCTCAGTGCAAGTGTATGCTTGGGGGAAGGGAATCTACCTACAGTACAGGTAACTATCAAGGAAATTTGTCTATTTCTGCTGGAGCTTGGTATAAAATAGTTTTGTGAAAATATTATTTCTAACCTAAAATTCTATAAAAACTAAGTTAGCACACAAGAGTAAAAAGATGAAATAAAACATTTTCAAACAAAGAAGTTCTCAAAATATTTCCTTTCCATGCACTTTCTTTAAAAAGCCAGTAACAGTTGGGCTCCTCAAAAATAAGGAAGGACACCAAAAAAGGTAAAAAACAATACACAGAGATAAGGACATCCAATACAGAAAAAAGATTTTCCATAATGGGGGCGGGTGAGGAAGGGGATGTAAAAAGAATTCAGATGTGTTATATACATGTACCAACTCCCCCAGGAAGAATGTAATCCTATGTATTACAAACATATCCTAATTTAAAAAACAAAACAAAACTATTCTTTAAAAAAAATTTTAATTAGGAAAGTAGTAGGATGGTAAAAATTCAAAAACAACAACAAATAAATAACAAAAAAAAAAAAAAAATACAAATATCGAAAGGACTGCAAATAGAGCTCTGTGGTAGAGAGCCCTTAGGTTCTATTCCCAGTTAAAAAGAAAAATAGCTCAGTGATCGAAGCACCTGACTGACAAGCACAAGGACCCAGGCTTGATTTCTGGTATCACATGCCATGCCAGCCCTGGAACCCTGGGTGCGCCATGCTGGCCACCAAAACCAGGCATGGTGGTTCATGCCTATAATCCCAGAGCTGGGAGGCTGAGACATGAGGATCACTATGAGTCCAAGCTGCATATGGAGACCCTGTACCAAGCAAATAAATAATTTTTAAAAAGAGGAAGCTTACCTGTGATATGTGCATGAGGTAGTAGGAGTAGAGTGGTTAAATAACCTAAATCATAATCCCCTAGAGTAGAACTTCAATGGATAGTACCTAGAGCCAAAACTTCATAGTAATATAATACTCAAAAATACTGAGAGAATTACAAGAAACAAACAAAAAGCTAAAAACAGTTGTTCCTGAGGACCAGAAAACAGAAGTGCGAGGGATGCCTGTTCTTCATTACATGTCTTACAGAACTATTTGATTCTTTTCATTTTGTTTTGTTTTTTCAAGACAAGATCTCAAAAAACTCCTATAGTTCAGGCTGTTCTTGCATTAGCTACATAGCCCAGACTAGCTTTAAATTCAGGATCTTCCTACTCAGCCTCTTACATGGTGGGGTATATATTCCTGCTCCCTTTTTAATTTCATATTTGAGGCAGTATCTCAGTAAGTTGCTAAATTGCCTAAATTTCAGTCTTCCTGCCTTAGCTTCCAAGAGTACTGGGATAACAATGTGCCCAGCTCTTGGTCCGAGCATGGTGGCACACTCCTGTAATCCCAGAGCTGGAGAGGCTGAAAGAGTGAGACCCTGTACCACATACATTAAAAATACAGTGGCTCAGTGGAATAAGTGCTTATCTGGCAAGCGCAAGGGCCTGAGTTCAATCCCTGGTTCTGAAAAAAAAAAAAAA
>NW_004524683.1:9098904-9103150 GCF_000260255.1 Octodon degus | reverse complement strand
CTGGGGGGGGAGAGAGAAAGAGAGAGGGGTTATAGTTAAATCCTATAAAGAGGTACTTAAAATGATAAAAATAATAAAGATTAGAATAGCCCTATAGACAATGACAGCACATGTGAGAAAAATATGCCTACAAAATGATAAAATCCATAGTTTAATATTTCCAGAGTAAATAAAATGTCGTCATAACAAATCTGAATTGTAAAAGCTAGAAAAATGAATTAGATATGAAAGAAAAATCATTTCAGAAATTATTAAAACTAAGAAAATAATGAGTGAATAAAATGAAACTCATCTTAGGGGAATTAGAATGTAAAAAGAAAATTCTGAAATAGAAAGAGAGATAAACAGAGAAAAGAAGATTTGAGGCAAAGTAACAGAAAAGACATGGAGTTTCTCACAAACGACTAGGAGGCAAGGACAGGGACTGCTGGCAATGATCATCAACAGCTGCTATCATTACAAAACAAAAGGAAAACAGATAATTATGTGCCTCCACATGGAAAACTACACTCCCACTTACAAAGCAGTTTTGCCAAAAAAAAAAAAAAAAGCAAAAAAACAAAACTCAAACTTAAATTTAAACAGCCCTCTAGATCCAACTACTAATTATAAAAAATAGAGAACACATTAAATATGTCAGGGTTGCATCAACAGGATGCAGATTGGGAAACTACAAGACCAAAGATGCAGCTTCTTCAACAAATTATAAAGTGGGGAAAAAAGAGAAGAAAAGTAAAGAAAAAAAAACTGTATTAAGAATCTTAAGAGATATTTTGAGCAATTGTATGGTGGAGTCTCTTCTTTTCTTTTTTCTTTTCTTTTTGGAAACAGGGTCTTGCTATGTGATTCAGGCTTGCCTTGAACTCAGTGACCCACCTGCCTCTGCTTCTCATGTGCTGGTATTTTAGGTATGTGAAACCATACTTGGGCCTGTGGAATCTTTATTCACTTTGTGAAGTATATAAAAGAAAGTATACCCAAAAAATGTGTTTATATTTATGAGGTAAATAGAAACTCAAACATTGTTAGAAACTTGATGATACCAAATAATTATTAACTTGGTTTTTAACATTATTTTAGATGTGATAATATTTTTAAAATTATCCTATTTTGAAATATTTACAGATAAAGTAGTTTGACATCTGGAACTTGCTTCTCAAGAACATGGGAAGAACCAAGTTGGGTAGGGATAAGATTTCCATAGGTTGTTAAATGATGAAGTTGGATAACATACATTGATAATGTTTATTTACTTTGTATACATTTAAAAATTTCAAGGGGCCGGGGAAATGGCTGAGCAGATTAAGCGCTTGCCTGGCAAGCACAAGGGCCTGAGTTCAATCCTTGGTTCCACAAAAAAAAAAAAAAAAAAAAAAAATTCATGAATAAAAAGTTAAAAACAACTAAGTTTGGTTCACAATTAGCATTTAATAAATAGCAGTTATAATAATTAGTAGACTGTATAAATATTTGCTAAATGATGAATTCATATGCGAAACACTATTATAGAGAAAATATGAAATCTTAGAACCTTTGTGTCATCAATACCACTTATAAGAATCAAGCTCACTCACCCAGGGCCTGGGAGAATGAATGAACCAATACTCTCTCTTGGTAAGTCAAGGAAACAGGTTTGGACAGCTGAAATAAAAACTGAGAACTAATGGCCAGCCAAATAGCTCAGCGGATTAAAGCATCTGCAAGCAGGTGCAAGCACTAGGGGTTTGATCCCCGGCCCCACAGGGCCCCACTAAGCCAGTAATTAAGACTGGGTGTGGAGGCACGTGCCTGTAATCCCAGCTCTTGGGAGGCTGTAAACAGGTGGATCACTATGAGTCCGATCTAGTAGTGAGACCCTGAACACCATGTAGACCGTTCCCTAAAATACAAAAAAAAGTGAGAACTAATAAATCAGTAAAATTATGGGGTTAGATATAGCAAAATTAAGTAGAAAATAGTGCCAGGAAAATAAAACCAAACATAATATGTACCTTAAACTTGAAAAAATGTTGAGGCAGGGAGACAGCTCAGCAGCTTAAGTGCCTGACTGGCAAGCACAAGGTCCCGAGTTCAATCTCTGGTACCAAAAAAATGTTAGCAAACATGGTATCCAGCCTTCAATGGCTATAAGCCCATATGATGAAGGTTACCACATACAAGTAGAAATATATTTAGCAAATGCAAGGTAAATGAAAAAAAGATTGTATTTTAAATTTAAAAAGCTAAATAAATTGAATATAGTACTCTCAATTTTCTCTAAAGAAGGAAAGAAGCTAAATAGAATAACCTCACAGTAATATTTTGAAACTTGATCTAGAAGTGGGTAAAGATAAAAGAACTAAAAGTTAATGAACTTCAACTTCCCAAATAAATGCTCTTATCATATCTAAAAATCTTATTGGAAACAGACTAAAAGAGAATCCAGCTGTTTAGGAAACTTGTGAACACAGGGGAAATCAACAGACTCAGAGAGCTACAGCTTTTAAATCATGGCACAGCTTGAAAGTGTAACTTTCTCCTTCAGAAATATGTGACATCTGTTAGGAAACACTAACAAACTGCCTTTTCAGGCTATCTCATGTTTATGTGCATTTCCACTGCCCTTCCTACAAATTTATGTTTATCCCAACCACATAATTCTGAATTTTGGGTTGCTCAGGTTTTACACTGTTCCTCACAACTCCCTGAGCATCTGTTTAGGTTAGCTTTGTTGCTTTCTATAGTAGGTTGGAAGGAAAGTTGAGGCAAAGCCAGGATTTCAGGGCCATTGTAATAGGGAAATCAAGTGCAAATAGGAAGACTGCTGACCAATGTCACTGCCTAGAGTAGGTATACAAGTAAGGGATGCTGTATAAATACCTGACATGGAAACAAAGCAGAAAGGGAAGAAAAGAAGGAGACTGTGCACAGGAACCTGGTGAGGATTCTGATGGTAGATGTAAGGGGAAGTAGTAAATTATTAGAGTTCTAAGAAAAGGCAGTAACTTGGAGAAAAAAACAACCATTTAGTGATTCTCCTATTAATAGTTACATCGTCGCAAGCCTCTACTAGTTAGAGGAACTTGTTCACAAGGAACTCTGAGTCTCTAAATCAAGAGTAAAGCAAAAGTAACATTTCTAAGATTTAGTGATTAGGGAGAAAAAGAATTTATACCTCCATCTTAAACTTAAAGGCTAGAGCTAAAATCGTCCCTGGGAAGACAACAAAAAAAATCCTAAACTCTTTGTAAGTCAGAACTATGATACACTACTTTAGATTCACTACGATGGCTACTGTAAAATTAAAAAATAGGGAAATAAGTGTAGGCAAGAATGTAAAAAAATTGGAACCCCTGTGCACCATTGGTGGGAATATAAAATGGTACAGTTGCTGTGTTAAATAATATGGCAATTCCTCAAAAAATTAATGATAGAATTATTTATATAAGCCAGTAATGCTACTTCTTGGTATATGCCCCCAGGCATGCTGAGCCTGCAGCGCAGTCTGGATGTGGTGGCACATGCCTGTAATCCCAGCGCTGGGGAGGCTGAAAACAGGATAACTACAAGTCAGATCTGCAAACCTGTAATATATATATTACAGGTTTAGGTTTATTACTGCTTAAACAAATCACTCAAGCTCAAGATGCTGTGGTTCGAACCCAGATACTCACGGCAAACGAGTAATGCCTTAAAGGCATCTTCTGGCAGTTCAAATGCCTGCCTGAACTACATAGTTGGACCCTATTTCAAAAACACCAAAAAAAAAAAAAAAAAAGGCAAGTAGATTATATAAAGGATTCCTATAGCCAGGAGTGGTGGCGCATACCTATAATCCCAGTACACAGGAGCCTGAAGGAGGAGGATCACTTCAAGCTCAAGCCAGCCTGAACCACACAGTGACACCTTGTTTCAGGGTGGGGGTATGGGGGATGTGTGACATGACATAAACCAATGAAAAGAGAAAAGACTGCTCTGTGTGCAGCCTCTAAAATTTTAAATATTACCACATGAGAAATCTAAAATTTTTTAGTTTCTTTCTAGTTCTTTCCAGTCAATTTCCCACTTGCAAAGTCAACCGTTGCTATGATTTCATCACTATATTTTAATTTTGCTTGTTAATGAATTTTATACAAATGCAATCTTTTGGAACCACTTTTGAAGTATATCAACTTTTGTTTTTTCTTTATTTTTTCCAAGTGTTAGGGAATGAACTGGGGCCTTGCATATGCTAATCAAGTGTCCTACCCAAGCTATACCTATAACC
>NW_004524683.1:9097822-9098744 GCF_000260255.1 Octodon degus | reverse complement strand
ATATTAACTGGGTTGTGACAACTGAATGTCTGAATGTTTGCTAATAATCAAACAGCAGCTTAAGTGTACACATGAAAAAAAGAAAAAAAGAAAGAGTACACATGCAACATCATATGTCATAAACTTTTTTTTGGTACCAGGAATCTAACTCAGGACCTTGCAGTTGCCAGGCAGGCACTTATGCCTCTGAGCTACCTCCTGGCCTGTTTTTGTTTTTTTGAGACCAGGTTTTGCTACGTAGTTCATGTTGGTGTTGAACTCATGGTGATCGCACTGTCTCAGCCTCCTTGAATGTTGGGTTGATTACAGGTGTATACCTCTATGCCCTAAAAACATATTTTTATTTTATTTTATTTTATTTTTTGGCAGAACTGGGGATTGAACTCAGGCCCTTATTCTACTGAGCTATCTACCCAGACCTAAAAACATAGTTTAAAAAAAAATGTATACATTATAATGCACTGGGAAAACAAGATATTATTTATCTTCAATAAACAATAAAATTCAAGAAATAGTGTTTTACCTTAAGCTTTGGATATATGTAGCGCAAAGAATCTGCAGTTCCCATGTCAGCATCATCAGGAATACACACAATATCTGGCTTCATTTTCATCTTGAATTCTGCACTTAAAGCCTTTTGGACATCCTTGGTTGTAATCACAATGACTTCTACCATATAGGGGAAAAAATGAAGGAAAAATGCAAAAATTCATTAATTTAGACAATGGTCTCACTATTTCTATTGAATATGTGCCTTTTCAATGTTTTTGTATTCTCCCAATTAATTTTTAAATAATTTCACTTTAAAAATAAGGTTCTCAGGGGAGATCACCATGGTGGAATAATGATTAGCAGTGAAGTGTAACCTCTCTAGAACACAAAATCTGGCCACCTAGAAAAATAACAACCTCGTAGGAAGACA
>NW_004524683.1:9096457-9097522 GCF_000260255.1 Octodon degus | reverse complement strand
AGTGATCCACCTGTTTACAGCCTCCCAAGAGCTGGGAATATAAGCACGCGCCACTATACCTAGTCTCAATTGCTGTCTCTGCAGGCCCCGGGGGTGGGGCCAGCACGGGAGGCCCGGGGATCGAACCTGTGGCCCCTACTAAGCTATTTAGTCTGCCCTAGAAGTATTCTTCTTTATGCTCAAAGTATAATTATAATCCATAAGACTACCCACATTCATAATGACTTAAAACAGACCAAGTTAGATCTAGAAAATTTTCAGATGATCCTGATAAGTACACTGAGGTCTTTAAAGGATTTACTCAGACCTATACACTAGACTGGAAGGATATAATGTTAATCTTAAATCAAACCTTGACTTCTAGTGAGAAACAAGCAGCATTACAAACTGCTACTGCATTTGAGGATGAAGATTATATCATTAATTTTAGACAACTAGAACATAGGCAGCCAAGGGAAAAACCAGTTCCCACTGGAGCCCAAGCAGCTCCTCCCCGAGACTCCTTCTGGCTTATAATGCTACTTGGGAAGAACTATATACTGTTATCCTCTTAACTCCATCAGTTGTCAAGGTAGCAGGCCTAGACTCCTGGATATAGCACACTTGACTCAAGTCCTGGGAACCAGACTGTCACAGAGCATTGGCAGCTACCATTGGAATACTCCTGCAAACCCATATAAGATTTAGGATTCTTGTTCAAGTAAAAAAACAAAGTCTTCAGATAAGTAATCTAAGATGTTATTCTTAGCCCTCTTACTAATCACTTTACCACTTAAGGGAGTATGCAATTCCTTTCAAAGGTGGGCACAAGAATATTCAGAGTCATTATGACAAACATCTCGCTGGACATGTGGCCTGCTCCCTTTTTCCAGTATACCTGGACTTCCTTGGTAGGTATCCTTACTCCAAGGAGATGAGTGGAATAAACTACAAGACTGTATCAATGAAAGAATTCAATGCTTCATCATTTAGCCCATCATTACAAGGTAGCTGAGTGGCCTATAAACTATACTCTTGGGGCTGGACATCACAGAATTTTTTCTAACAATGCCACTGAACCCTCTT
>NW_004524683.1:9092941-9096321 GCF_000260255.1 Octodon degus | reverse complement strand
AAAAAAAAAACTATACTCTTAACAATCCTGGACATAATAGAATTTTTTCTAACAATGCCACTGAACCCTCTTTAAAGGCTCCGGAAGGACACCTATTAAATAAGAGTAAGGTTCCTATCCTGTGGGCCAACAACTATAGATATCAAGATGGACATTTTCAGATATGATTATATATGGTTAACCCCCACTTCAGGACATCTTAGTAGAGAGATCCCCTTATATTGGGAATAGAAAAATCACTCCTATTTTCATTGGCCTAACTCTACTAAATACTTGGAATGGATCAACCCCTCCTCCAACAATGCAATAACTTTGAAGACTAGTTTAATTGTCCTGGAATTAGATAGGCAGAGCTGGGGATATAGCTCAGTGGAATAAATACCTGCCTGACAAGTGAAAGGTCCCAAAATTGATTCCCAGGTACCCCCACCAAAAAAAAGATGGGAAGCCCTATCCAATGGCACAAATTGGTCATCCTGGATACCCTGTGGATGGATAGGAAGATGCACACTAGGATCTGCATGGTTACAAGGGAGAAGTATCAAAAGTATTGATAAACCTGCAAATTTGCCCCACCTTTGGCATCAATGGCCTAGAAGTCTGTTTCACTGATATGATCAGTTAGTTTCTATCTTTATCTCTTCCCTAGGATTAGAGGATGTCAAGCAATACATCAAGACTTTGACTAACTATACTCAGTGGGCCTTAAATGACATTGCCACTGGTCTATCTCCTAAATGAAGAAGTAAAATTAATGAGGCAAGCTGTCTACCAAAACTGGATGGCGGGGGCTTGTGGGTTAGCCCAGCTGTTTAAAGCACCTGTTTGGGCAAACTCAGGCAGGTGGAGGGGACCGCAGTTCAATCCCCAGCTCCACAAGCCGCACCAGACCTGCCCTTAAGGCAGCCTGAGCTAACAGAAAAAAAATCCTTCCACAACTAGATGGCATTAGTTTTCTAACAGCTGCACAAGGGGGTACTTGTGCAATTATAAAAGCTGAATGTTGGGTGTACATTCCTGATCCTTCTGCTAATATCTCAATAATTGTTCAAGATACTAGATGACAGGTTAATGACATATCAGATTCTTAAGTTTCTTGGACCTTATCCTTTTTATGGAAAGTTGTTATTGGCTCCTGATAGAAAGCTTTGTTGGATATATTCATAATTATCCTGTTGATTTTATTTGGCCCATGTATACTCATATATATATATAGGCAGGCTCAGCACGCCCAGGGTCAGGGCTGGAGTGGCATATGGCACCAGGGATTGAACCCCTGTCCTTGTGCTTGCCGAAGCAAGAGCTTAGTCCACTGAGCCATCTTGTTATCTCTTCGGCCCCCATGTATACTTAGTTGTTTCTGTGGCCTTATTTCCTCCAGACTTAAAAGATGTATGTCTACCCAAGACAAGAACACCTGGCACCTATCGAGGGGCTTTAGATGGACCATCTGTGGACTATCTCTGATTGCTGATTGCAACTATGACTGCCTTCAACTGAAAGAAGGGAGACTGGTCCTTGACTCTTACCCCTCACAGCAGTTAGGGGTACTTCTTCAGAGGTGGGAAATATAGGTAGCTAAGTTAGGTAAAAATATTGTAGGCAGTCAGATAGGGCTGGGACTTCAAGAGGTCAATGCAAAAGACAACTGTTGCTGGAGGCACATTCATTAAAGGCCAGACTTTAAGAAAAAGAGGAACTACTCACCTATATACTTCCCCCAAGAATGAACAGCAGTGATCTATATAATCTCTTATTTATTTGGTACAGGGTCTGGCTCCTGTCTCAGCCTCCCCAGCACTGGGGTTACAGGTCTGTGCCACCATGCCCAGTTTAGGGGCAAGCAGTACCTGGGATTGAACTCAGAACCTTGTGCTTGGCAGGCAGGTGCTTAGACCGAGCTATCTCCCCAGTCCTAGTGATTGATATTCTAAGTAGGCATCAATCACCTCGGAGTAAAGGACCAAACCTCACTAACCCACCCCTTCCAGGAAAGTCCTTGTCTGCCCTAAGTGTACTTGCTTGTATGGTGTTTCTCTGTTTGATCCCCATTTAATCAATATTACCCTAAGGATGATACTTATAATCTTATTAATTCCACCTTAAGCCAACCTCGCCTTATGGCTTTGCTGAATAAACACTCTTGAGAAAGTAGGGTTGATGGGCAACTCACTTTCCAGGCCCCCTTCTGTGCCTCTTAGACAGAAGCTTTCTTTCTGTGCCTCTTAGACAGAAATTGTTCCTACTCTAAAGAAAGAAAAAAAGGAGCCAGGGACGGTAGCTCGGCAGTTTAAACACCTACCTGGTAAGAGCAGGGATCTGGGTTTGATCCCCGGTACTGCAAGCCACGCTGGACCCAAGCTGAGCTGGCCAATGAAACCAGGAGTAAACTGGGCATGGTGGTACAGGACTGTAATCCCAGCACTGGGGAAGCTTAGACAGCAGGATCGCTATGAGTCTGAGCTGTGTAGTGAGACCATGTACCAAATCAATAAATAAAAGATTAAAAAATGAAAAGAGCTTGGCGGTACAGTTCCCTTGTGGGGTGGCTTTCTCAGACCTGGCTCCCGGAGACTGGCCTCAGACCAGCTCTTTCAATGGAGAAGTAGCCGGGCCGCCCAGCAAGCTGATTGTTGGATTAGTGTGGAGATTCCAAAACGCTGGGATTGGAGGTCCGGTTTGGTCCAGCTATTCCCCTTCTGGGTATTTATCCAGAACTGAAAACACCACACCACAGCGATGTGTGTGCACCCATGTTATAGCACAAAAATGGTCGGAGTTAAATTTTGGGAACAACCCAAATGCCCATCAACCGAGGAATGGATGAAAAGATGTGTGTTTTTAAACAATGGAGTATTACTCAGCTATAAAGAAGGATAAACTCGAGGCTTTGATAAGTAAATGGATGCAATTAGAGACTATACGCGTAAGTGAAATAAATCAGAACAGCATTCACGAACACCGTGTTGTCTCCGTAGTGTTAAGAACCTGGAAGAGTAAATAAAATCCCAGAAGTACAATAGATGCTGTGAGAAGGAAACTGGGATGAGGGAAAGGAAAAAAGGACTGTTGATTTTTACTGGTCTATTGAAAAGAACAGTTAAATGCTTAACTTAAAATAATGTTTTTTTTTGACCAACTTTTTTTTGGATCAATTTTGTATGCTCTGAACAACTAATATAAAGATAATATGCAATATAACAACCGCTGTTCAATTTGTATCCTTTTGCTTAGTGAAATTTTGTTGTTTCTAATTTTTTTTTACTATTCTGTATTCTTTTTTTTTTTTTGTGGAACCGGGGATTGAACTCAGACACAGGCTTGCCAGGCAAGCGCTTATTCTACTGAGCCATCTCCCCGGCCCCAACTTTGTATTCTTG
>NW_004524683.1:9091782-9092841 GCF_000260255.1 Octodon degus | reverse complement strand
TCATTAAAAAAAATAAATAAATAAAAATAAAAAGAAAGAAAAGATTAGAAACCACAGAGAAGTGGAGAAAAGGAGACCAATTCAAAGAAAGAAATGAGGCAGTCTGGAAGAGATGATGAAGACTGAGCTACAGAACTAAAAAAAACCTTTACTTCAGGGTTCCCAGTATCTCCCTCCCACAGGGACTGGGTAGGAGGCAGGCACAGAACGTAGTCACAGAGCAAAAGCAGTTTAAGCTGAGAAGTTCAAGCTCCGGCTGGCAAGGACACAGGGCCCTGGCCTCTGAGGCGAGAAGTCAGGCCTGGTGTATGGCTTTTGGAGGCATCTGAGTCTAAAAGTGCTGGTATCAAGTCCAATGAGCTGTTGACCCCTCATCCTGCTGCCTACATCCAGCCCAGGTCAGAGGTCTTACTAATTTTCCCATCTACCAACCTGAGCAGAACACTCCTTAGCTTAGACAGTTCCCACAACCTGGGGTTAATGGACAGAGAGGCCTCCAGAACAAGAGGGCATCTCAGAGATCCACAGGCCATACAGTTAGCAAAAGATTAACTTGCTGGATTCTAAAACTATGGATCCTAGAAAGGAACCACTCATTAAAAAATAGGAGGGCTGGGGATACAGCTTAGGGTTAGAGTACTTGCCTAGTAGGTATAAGGCCCTAGGTTCAATCCTCAGTACTAAGGAAAAAACATAGTTTAAAAAAATACAGAGGAACTTTTCATTTCTAGACTTTTTTTGGTCTTTCTTCTTCATTGGTTTTCTAGGGTTTAGGATTTTTTTCTTTTCAAAAATTCTTTCCATTTTCTTCCTTTATTTGTTCTTTTCTGTTGCCTTCTGCCTCATCTTACATTGCTTAATTTTTCAAATTCTTTTATTCTCCTGTTTCCTATCCCCTCTATCTTTACTACTAAAACCATTAAGCTTTATTAATCTTTATAGTTAATGCTATGCTAATATATATATATATATATATGAAATTTTTTGTAGTTGTCCTGAGTGGCATGAGCCTAATTTATTTGATCATTTTTATAATTTTATTGAGAAACAAATAACAAT
>NW_004524683.1:9090052-9091682 GCF_000260255.1 Octodon degus | reverse complement strand
TTTTTTTTTTTTTTTTTTTTTTTTTTAATTGTTGGTTGCTAATGAAAGCATTCTTGTTGGGTTTAGTGGCTACTTACTGCAATCTCAATATTTGGTTTATCTTAGTATTTGCCCTGCAATTCTAAATTGCTTGCTTACTTGCTTGCTTACTTCTTTCTTTTTTCTATAGTTAAAAGTGGTAGATTAGGCCAGGGATATGGCTCAGTGGCATAAGTACCTTCCTGGCAAGCACAAGGTCCAGAGTTCTATCATTGGTACAAAAAAAAAAAAAAGGTAGGTCATTGTTTCTTATGGTATACCAATATCCAGTATGTCTTTAACACTTACACTGTAGCTGGTTTAGTTCCTACTGCCAGGGTGGCAAAGTTATTGCTGTCAATGGGTTTTCTCTGTATGCTTATATATATGGACTACCTCTGTGCCATTAATACTACCTCTGAGCCATTAATACTACCTCTGTGCCATTAATACTACTTCAGAAAAAAAAAATAATACTTCAGTCCATTCTCACAGAACTGGATACTGCACAATTACACTTTGACTCTGTCTTAGTTACTTTTTCTCATTGCTGAGATAAAAAATATCCAACATCCACAGTTAAAGGAAGAAAGGTTTGTTTGGCTCACAGTTCATAGAAGTTTCAATTCATAGTTAGCGGGCTCCAAGGCAAGGTGGCTTGGCAAGGGGCAGGCATCACAAATGACAGGCAGCAACATGGCAACAACCAATGAGGGACAAGACACAAACATCTTTCTGTCTTATATCTTATCCAAGGTACCCACTCTTAGGTAAGGTAACACTCATACCCTTATTAGCACCACATCCTTGAAGCCAGCATCACACATGCTAGGTCCAGCCACCTCTGAAAAGCCCTACCTATGACTGCATGAGACTTTGGGGGACATCTAGATATAAGTCATACCACCTCCTATTTACAGAGGTGGTAGGATCTTGGGAGAGAGGCAAAGGTCTACAGTGAGCCACTCCCAGATGCATCACTAAAAAGCAGACACTAACTAAAGATATGTCCATATTAGCAACAAAGATGAAGACAGATAATAAAATGATCAGCAAGTTAACAGAAGACATGAAAATCTAGATGAACTACACAAAATAATACAATACATAAATGGACAGTTAAGCAAAAAAATTTGTGTCCATGTGAGTTACCCAAAAAACTAGGAGATTTAAAAATTCCCTCAAAAGTACGGGCAGCAGAAGTGACCGATGTGAGGATTAAGTGCAGAACTAGCAGACAGGCTGATGTCAGTAACCAGTTATTCAGAGATGCCTTGAAAACAAGAGAACACATGAAAAATGGACCCAACATCTGCTAGATGATACAGAAAAGAATAAGATGAATTGAAATTAGTGAAAAATCAGAAGATAACACAAATAGCATAATAAAATCTGTTCACAGAAATACAGAAGATAACTGTCAAAATATAGAGGAAGCATTAAATATATAGATAAGTTAGGCAAATAAAACTCCAAAGGGCTGTGATCAGAAAATAACTTCTCCACAGAGCACATTGGCCAAGCAATGGCCGTGACTCATACATGGCTGACACTGACAAAAGTTCTACAATCTGAGGTACAGGATCTCAGGATAAATCCTGAGGGGATTTCA
>NW_004524683.1:9083524-9085897 GCF_000260255.1 Octodon degus | reverse complement strand
TTTTTGCGAAACTGGGGATTGAACTCTGGCCCTTGCGCTTGCCAGGCAAATGCTTATTCTACTGAGCCATCTCCCCAGCCCAAGGACAGAATCTTAATGCTGTTAGAGAAAAGCAATGAACCATTTATAAAGGTAAACCCATCAAAATTATAGTTGACTTCAAAACACAAACCTTTAAAGCCAAGCAAGTTTGGAGTGAAGTGTTTTAAGTCCTAAAAGGAAACAACTTCCAACCAGACCATCAGATCTTACAAAACTAGCTTTCAAAATCAAAATAAGGTTATTATAGGTCTGTTTCACAAAGGCAACTCTCAGTGGAATAACACTGGACCAGAAAACTAGGCCTCAGGATCTACCATCCTTGGGACCGGCGAGAAAGCTCAGTGAACTAAAGCACCTGCTTAGGCAAGCTTAGGCAAGTGCAAAGACTGTGGTCTGATCCCTGGTACCACAGGCCGTGCCAGCCCTGCCCCCAGGGTGGGCTGAGCAGGCCAGAGTCTGGGCAGGCGTGGTGGTGCACATCTATAATCCCAGCACTGGGGAGGCTAAAATCAGGAGGATCACTATGAGTCCGAGCTGAGTAGTGAGACCTTAGAACAACCAAATACATTTTTTAAAAAAGGATGTAGCATCTTCATCTGCTAAATCTAACTAGTATTCTCATTCATTCTGCCTAACTACAGGACACTTCAAACTCAACAGGCAAAGCTGAGCTCATTTTTTTTTGTTCAAACATTTTCTTTGGGGCTGGGGAGATGGTTCAGTAGAATAAGCGCTTGCCTGGCAAGCGCAAGGGCCTAAGTTCAATCCCCAGTTCCACCAAAAAAAAAAAAAAAAGAAAAAAATTCTTTGACCAACATCCCTTTCCCTACTTAACAACAACATCATCTATTTAGCCACTCAAGAGAAAACTAGAGTACTCTTTCCTTAACTAGAGTTAATGTTCTAGAAGTCAAGGCCTGGCCTATTCTTTTCAATTCTTTTTTTTTTTTTTTTTTTTGTTCTTTTCAATTCTGTAATTTCATGCTTAATACCACACAGCACATTCTCAGCAAGTATCAATTATGAGGCACTTAGCTTCCCAATCTGTTCTTTTGGATATCCTTATAAAGTTCATCTTGGATTATTGGAGATCAGCTCTATAACAGCACTAGCACTATCTTAACCTTTTTCACATAGTGACAGAGTGTTTCTATGTTCCTAATTTTAAAATGTCAGTGTCCTCTTATTTATCCTGTTTACTCTCATAATGCTGACAAATCACTGTGATCATACACCTTAAAGTTTTATGAGTGTATCTCACTGTCACAGCTTACCTTCAAATCCAACACGCTCAAGCAGGTTCAGTGGGTACCAAATTAAAGGTTTGTTCCCAACTGGAAGCAAAGGTTTGGGAATGCTGGAAGTCAGGTCTGTCATCCGAGATCCCCCACCAACTGCCATCACTACTGCTTGAAATTCCATTATTTATAAACTGCAAGTATAGAAAAAAAAATCAACAGTAAAAAAAGTAACAATACTAAGCTATTTTTAGTTACATTACTAAAATGCACTTATAAACATCTTTACCACACTCTGACCAACACAGGCTCTCAGATCCATCCTTGGTAAAAGTGTGGGAGAATATAAGTGAAAGATCCTGGCCCTTGCCCTTGAGTTGTTCATCATTAAGAGGAGACAAATTCAATAAATTACAATATACCATCATTAGTGCCATGTCAGAGGTATGTCCACGATACAGTGGGTGTAGTGCAAAGGAAATACATAAATCTTGCTAGGAAACATAACAGTTTTATAGGAAAGTAAAGTCCAAATTCACTGTGAAGATGTAAGAGTTTACCAAGTGGATTTCTAATATGTGAATTTTTGTTCCTTAAAAACTGACTAATAGAAACAAGCATGTTAGGCCTTTGAAAAGTACAAAACTGACTTAAGATTCGAATCTCTAATGATTCAGCCATCTACTCTTCTCATCATTCTAATTGTGAGAGAGATCAGTACAAACACAAATGTAATCTAAACCTAGGATTTACAGAACCCAATTACAGAAACATTTCAAATTGTTAATTATTTTTTTCAAAACAAGGTAATAAAAGAACCTATTTGACCATGAAAAGAATCTCTTTATAACAGCTACCACAGAACAGAGATACAGTGAAAGGTCATAAATGTTTACTAATTTAAACTGAAAGCAGTCTTCTTTGCTATACAACAAATGTTGGAATAATTTTAACACATTTGTCAGAAGAAAATCTAGGGTCAGGGAGATAGCTCAGTAGAACAAGCGCTTGCCTGGCAAGTACAGAGTCCTGAACTCAATCCCTGGTACTGTGATGATGATGATGATGATGATGATGATGATGATGATGATGA
>NW_004524683.1:9077242-9083044 GCF_000260255.1 Octodon degus | reverse complement strand
AGAGAGAGACAGAGAGAGAGAGACAGAGAGAGACAGAGACAGAGACAGAGAGACAGAGAGAGAGAGACAGAGAGACAGAGAGAGACAGAGACAGAGACAAAGAGAGACCGAGACAGACAGAGAGAGACTGATTCAGCCAGGTGTGGAATCACATGTTAATCTCATGGTAATCTCAATACTCTAGAGCTGAGTCAGAAGGATGCTGGGTTCAAGGTCAGCCTAGACTGCATAGGGAATTCAAGGGGAGGCCAGAACTACTTAACAAGATCCTGTCTCAAGCAGGGCACAGTGGCACATGCCTGTAATCCCAGCACTTGGGAGGCTGAGGCAAAAGAATCGTTGCAAATTAGGAGACCAGCCTAGGCTACAAAGTGAACTCAAAGCCAGCCTGAACTACATAGCGAAGTCTTGTCTCAAAAAAACAAAAACAAAGATCCTGTCTCAAGATACAAAACAAAACAAGCTAGGCATGGTGGTACATGCCTGTAATTCCAACACTTGGGAGGCTGATGCAGGAGGATCACTGAGTTTGAGGCCAACCTGGGCTACATAGTTAGTTCAAGGCCAGCTTGAACATGGTGAAACCTGGCTCAAAACAAACAACCAACCAATCAAACAACCAGTATACCCAAAGTACAAAGTGAGAGCTCTTGCACAACTTTCAAAATTTAAGGATATGGTCATTTTAATTTCAGCATGCACTACCTCAGATTGGAATTGAATTCTCACTTTGGCATTATTTAACTCCCATTTGAGAGTTGATGTCATTATTAAAAGAGCAATGGAGTCAAAAGACTGAGTTGGAGTTCTGGCTCTGCCCCTCACAAGTGGTTTTAACAGGAGCCTGACATTTAAAACAGTATTCTCAGTTTTTAGGAAAGGCAGCCTAGTAGTTAAACTCACAAACCCTGAAGCAAGGTTGCCTGGACACTAATTCTAACTCTACCATTTATTAGCTATGTAAACTAGGGCAAGCTACATAACTTTTTTATGCTTCAGCTTCTTTTCATGAGAGAAATAATTATGGTTTGTATTTCATTGAGTTGCTAAGATTAAATGGGGTGGGGCTGGGGAGATGGCTCAGTGAAAAAAGCGCTTCCCTGGCAAGTGCAAGGGCCTGAGTTCAATCCCTGGTTCCTCAAAAAAAGAAGGTTAAATGAGGTATAATTCCAGCGTTTGGGAGGCTGAAAACAGGAAGTTCACTAGAGTCCAATCTGTGTAGTGAGACCCTGTATTAAATACATTTTAAAAAAATTAAATGAGGGCTGGATATAGCTCAGTTGTAGTGCACTTGCCTAGCATGCACAGGCATACACATACACACACACACACACACACACACACACACACAGATATAAAGTCAAAAAAATATCTATTTCCCTTATAAGCACTATATGATTGCTTGATATTATTAGACAGAAGCTGGATCATGGAAAGCCTTCTACACCAGCAGAACCATTCTGTTTCATAATTCTGATCACTGCACTTTTTTTTTTTTTTTTTAAGACAGAGCCTTGAAGCTCAGTGCACAGTGGTGCACACTTGTAATCCCAGCACCTGGGAGGTTGAAGTTGGGGACTGCAAGTTCACTTCCAGCCTGGGCTACACTTTAAGTTCATGACCAGCACGACTGAAAGACCTTGTGTCAAACTTAAAAGAGACAGAGAGACAGACAGACAGAAACAGATACTGAGTCTCACAAAGTTGCCCAAGGTAAAGTACAATGGGTATTTATAGCCATGATCCAATTGATCAATGCATGCAACAAGATTTACCCTGCTCCTTGAGAGCATCACATCCATGTTAAACTTAGGACAGCCTCTGGGCATAGTGTACTATAACCTCAAATTCTTGGGCTCCAGTGATCCTCCTGCCTAAGCATCTGAAGTAGCTGGAATGGAAGGATAGGTGCACACTATCATGCCCACCTGCATACTGTTCTTGAATTCTCGGTTGCCCTTCTCTTTCTCCTGTGTCTAGTAATCAATTATTAAACTTTAAGACTCAGTTCAAGCATCATCTTGCTACCAGATGTGGTGGTGCACGCTTGTAATCCCACCACTTGGGAGGCTGAGGCAGATGGATTGCTTGAGTTCTAGGCCAGCCTGAGCTACAAAGCAAGTTCAAGGCCAGCCTGAACTGCATAGTGAAACCCTGTCTCCAAAAAGACACCCGCCAAACCTTTTTGTCACTAGCCATGGTGGCCCATTCCTGACCAACACTCTGAAACACTGAAGCAGAAGGATCAAAAGTTCAAGCTCAACCTGAGCAATTTAGCGATTCTGCAAAGTCCTGTCTCAATATAATATGTGTGTGTGTAAAATTTCAAAAGGACTGGAGATGGAGGTAAGTGTTAAGATCCTGAGTTCAATCAATCCCTCAATACTACCCTCCCCCAAATAATCTTGCCTAGGAAACTCTTCCTAGCCCTTCCCACATTTCTGCACGATAAACTCCTTTTCCTTAGGTGCTTCCACTCTACCATGTACAGATTATCTCAGCCTTTACAGGTTTCCTTGCACATATATGTTTATTTTATTTTATTTTATTTGTGTGCCGAATGCCTTCAAGGCATGACTGGCTGTCATGTTGTGGGGATCGAACCACAGCAACCTGAGCCTGACTGCTTTGTTGAAGCAGCCACTTAAGGAACTGAGCTAAGGGGCAGGCCCCCTGCACATATATGTTTAAATGTTTAAGTGTGACACTCAATGCCCACCGAAGGTAGGGACTATCTGCAGTCATCACTGTACTCCTATCAGATGTGATGTCCTCAGTGTTTGTGGAATGGGGATTTGTGAACCTCCCAACAGCCTCTGAAAGAGTCAAATGCAAACATGTGCAGAGAGGCACTAGAACCCAGGTCACTGGGGTCTGAAGTTCCTCTCAATTAATTGCTCGCTAGGTGAAGAAGGCAATCTAGGAAGCAAGAATTGTTATGAGCATAACCACAAACCAGGCAAACTGTCAAACATGTCAATGTCAATGCCATGGCTGTGGGTGGTGGGAATCAAAGCAGTGAGTCCCGCCAGGCTTCCAAGCTCACAGTACTCATAGGTGCCGCGCTGCACTCACTGCCCTCTCCAGTTGTAAATAGGTAAGCCCGACCAAGGCACTGCAACTGGTCTGTCATCCCAGCGAGTGCTGCCTCAGAAAACTGCGTTCCCCCTTGCTACTGCAAGGCTCTGCGCCCAAACAACTAAAGGTAGATTTGATAAATGAGTGAAGAGCTGTGGGATGGGAAGAATAGGCATCGCGCTCAGAGAGGATGGTGCCAAGTTTGGTGTTCACTGGCTGTGACTTCGAGAAGAACCCTCCCTCCCCAAAACTCAAGTTTCTCCACCTGCTGCACAGGTTAGTCAGGTCGATTCGCCCCAACCTCCCTTGGGACACTTGGGTTCCCAAGTGAAGAGGGGGCCAGGTCGAACAGGGACTCGAGCTGGCGACTTCGGGATTCAGCATCCCCGCCTCCCCTTTCGAGTCCAGCTGGGCCCAACACCGCGAGCTCGCCTCGCTCAGAAGTAGAGGGGTCTCCAGCCCCCACAGCGCTGCTCACCTGGATTAGCCAGCTTTCGCGCGGTCGGGCAGAGAGAAGCCACAACTTTACCTCAGCTTCCAGCACGTAGCCACGCTCCCAGAGCTCTCCACGCCGCCGCTGACTGACAGCCCAAAGGCGCAGGCGCGGGATAGCCGAGTAGATCGATGGGATGCTCTGGGCAGACCTGCTGAGAAGGGACGAGTGCCGAGTGATAGATGACGGAGGGCAAACACGCACCGCGATGCGAAGCGCAGAAAGTAGACGTAGGGCAAGTGGTTGAGGAATCTTCCTATTTCCCGCCCCCTACTGGAGCTTGAGGTTTTGCTAACTGATCCTTCGTACGTTCACAAAACGCCAGAGCCGACCCAGAGTCTTTTTCCAGTGCTGAATGCCAGATATATAGACGGAATAATCACAGCCTCTTCTCAGGGAATTTCTACTCCGGGACCTGACCTCAGCCACCACTCTGAAAATAAAGTTTCTTGTGTGTCACACGTTTTGGTTACCCAGTGGGGGTGGGGGTGGGGGTGGGGGGGGAGGGATCACACAGTTCCCTTGCCGATCAGGAATTAGTAGGACTTCCTTTGTATAAGACATGACATGGCCACTCGTGCCAACTTTTGCCATCCAAACAGTAAAAGGAGTTTTCATTTTCATTTTTGTTTCTGAGACAAGATTTCACTAAGTTGTTCAGGCAGACCTGAAATTCACAATCATCCTGCCTCAGCCTCCCTAGTGCGGGAATTACAGGTGTACACCACTGTGACAGACTCTGAGCAACGGCTTCATGGGTCTTAGGTTAAGAGAATTCCAAATATATTAGCCAGCAAATGCAAAGGTCCTGAAAGAGATTCGTGCTCAAAACAGCAATCATAAAACAAACCCAGGGCTGGCCAGATAGCTCAGTGGATCAAGCTCCTGCTTAAGCAGACGCAAGGACCGGGGTTCATCCCGGGTGTGCACGCCGGCCCCACCCTTGGGCCGCCCTGAGAAGGTGATTGAGACTGGGCGTGGCGTGCGCCTGTAATCCCAGCACTTGGGAGGCTGAAAACAGGAGAATCACTACGAGTCCGGTCTATGTAGTGAGACCCTGTAGACCCTGTACTAAATACATTTTAAAAATAATAATAATAAATTACAAAATAAAACAAAACCGCGGAGGGCGTTGAGACTGAAATGAAGTCATGGGTGAGTGAATGGTGGCAAAGATCATAAAGTCAGTGGGAGAAGAAGAAATTCAAAGCTTATGTGGTTTTTAGGCTGTTGTAAGGTCTTTGAATTTTGCTGTGAACATGTTACAACAACCAGAAATTCTTGAGCAAAAGAACATGAAATGACGTGTTTTGAAAAAGATCACTCTGACAGCTGTGTTGACAGCGCCTTAAAAACAGATGAGATCCACTGAAGAGGCTGCAATTGACTAAAAGCCCCCAAACAGCTGAGTCCAGACAAATCTCACAGTTGTGAGACATAATAGAGAAAAAACAAAAAAAGCAAAAACCACAAAAAATAAAATTATAATTTGTTTTTAAAACGTGTTTGGGGCTGGCCAGATAGCTCAGTGGACTAAAGCACCTGCTTAGGCAGAGCGCAGCGGCCGGGGGGGGGGGGGGGGTTCGATCCTGTGCCTGCCGTGCCAGTAATCCCAGTGCTTGGGAGGCTAAAAACAGGAGAATCACTGCGAGTCCGACCTGTGTAGTAAAACCCTGTAGACCCTGTACTAAATACATTTTTTCTAAAAAAAATGTATTTGGTTGTTACAAGGTCTCACCACACAGCTTGAACTCAGTGATCTTCCTGTTTTTTTCAGCCTCCCCAGCGCAGGGATTATAGGTGGACGCCACTGACACTACGCCCGGCCTGTAGCCAGTTCAGCCTGCCCTGGGAGCCTGGCTGGCACAGCATGTGGTGTGGGGAATGGAACAGCGGTCCCCACACTTGCCTGAGCTTGCCTAAGCTTGCCTAAGCAAGCGCTTTAGTCCATTGAGCTATCTCGCTGGCCCTAAAATTGCAATTGTGAAAGAAGAAAATAATCGTTCTAGGGCTGGGGAGACAGTTCAATAGTCTAGTTTAAGCGCCTGCCTGGCAAGTGCAAGGACCCGGATTCGATTGCCAGTACCACATGCGGTGCAGGCCCTGGAGCCCCCTGTGAGCAGTGCTGGCCACTGAATCTGGGTATGGTGGCACACATCTATAATTCCAGTGCTGGGGAGGCTAAAACAGGAGGATCACTATGAGTTTGACCTGAGTAGCGAGACCCTGTA
>NW_004524683.1:9029487-9076407 GCF_000260255.1 Octodon degus | reverse complement strand
AAAAAAAAAAAAAAAAAAAAAAAAGCAAACAAAAACTCCCTTAGGCTCATATCTATAAAACCAGCCTATTCTTGCCTTTCCTTTACTTTAGAATGTTGGTGACGAGTTATTGTCTCAGTTACTTTTCTCATTGCTGAGACAAAACACCTGACACCCAAAATTAAGGAAGGAAAGGTTTACTCAGCTCACAGTTTATGGAGATTTCAGTCCATACGTGGCTGTCTCCAAGGCAGAGTGGCACACGGCAGAGGACAGCAGTTCATGGTGGCAGAAGACAGCAAAACAGCAAGAGCAAAAAAGGGCAGAAGTAGTGGTAACAGTGGCAGAAAAAGAGCAAGCCACTCCTTTCCTTACACAGCATCCAAGTGATCTGCCCCAGGGTGGGTGCAACACTAACACCCATAATCCCAGCAGCACTTACACCCATAATCCCAGCATTGGATCATGAATTAATCACAAACTCTAGAAGCCTGCCTCAGTGACTACATGAGGCTTGGGGGGGGGGCACCTAGATATAAACTACAACAATTTTCTGGGGGGGAGTTGCAGTACCAGGATCGAACTCACGGCCTTGCACTTTCCAGGCAGGAACTAATGACACTGAGCTACATCCTCAGCTCCTATAACAGTTATTGAATTACTATTATTATTCATTTTAAATCAAATGTTACAGTGTGTGTTGGTAAAGGAGAAGCACAAAGTGACTGATTCAGCCACAGGAATCCTAAACTCTGATTACCTTTTCATTCCTTAGAAAGATTTGTTTCCCTTGTTAGCTCAAGCAAGCAGAAGTTTTGGGAATTACATCATTTTGTTTTGTTTGCAAGGAGGGCGTAATCAAACCCAGGGTCCTAAAGCGGGGATAATGGCACATTCCTGTAATCCCAGCACTTTGAAGGTTGAGGCAGGAGGACTGCCATGAGTTTTTGGCCAGCCTGGGCCATATAGCCAGACCTTGTCTCAAAAGTAAAACAAAACAACAAAGGCCTCAGCCTCCCTAGTGCTGGGATTACAGTCATGCACCAACATGCCTGGCTAAGTTTTTACATTATTTTAAAAAAACCCTCATCCTTTTTATTTATTAAGTCCGCAGTACATACTTAATAAATGCTTATTACAAACAGAATGTTCTCTATGGTCTTTGTTTTCTGTGCCTAGGGATTACTAACCATTCCTCCCCCATAGTGTGCTTGTATGTACAAGTGAAGCAGGGGCAAATGGGTTAAAAATCCCAAATTCTGAACTATGGGAGACAAAAGAAACCTTTTGAAAGTTGGGCCTTGGCTCACAGATATTCTTCTCACAGTCTGTTAGGGTTCTCTCTAGGAATTTGCTGGCTACATCATAATATTCATCTATTCTATTTGACTGTGGGCTTGCCAATGGGTTAGTGAATTACTGTTTTTAGAGTGCTGAGTGAAAGATAAAAATGAAAGAAAGAGATATTACTTTGGCAACTGTAGGTCCTATTTGCATATTAGGACCTTGCATTTTATTTTATTATTATTATTTTTTTTTTTTTTTTTGCAGAACCAGGAATTGAACTCAGGCCCTTGGGCTTGCCAGGGAAGTGCTTATTCCACTGAGCCATCTCTCCAGCCCCAATGCATTTTATTTTTGTACCTAGTGATTGTCTAATAGATTAATGCTGTTAAAAAGTAAATAAGGGGCTGAGGAGATAGCTCAGTGTAATAAGTGCTTGCCTGGCAAGTGCAAGGTCCTGAGATTGACCCCTGGTACCACAAAAAAAAAAAAAAAAAGTAGATGATACAACATTGTTTGACATAAAAGCTTAGAAAAACTATATGAATTATAACTTCAATATTTTTTTTTAGCATACAGAATTTTCTTCATTGATGGTTTTAAAGATCAAGCATCTTGACATTCATGTTCTAAACTTAAGGGTCAATTTTGCAAATAAGTGGTTTAACTAGTATATTGGTACTTATACCCTTAAGCCTAGGCAGAACTATGCCAAACCAATCAGTGGGCTGATTTACTAATCACACACCCTTAATCCCAGTATCACACACTGTAGATTCAACCACCTCTGAAAAAGCCCTATATCTGCATGGACATAAACCTTAATATCTCCCTCAGGGTGGGTAGCCTGGATAGGTTATAAAGGGTAGAAAGAGCATCACTGTTTGTTGCTTGCTACTTTACTGTTTTTGCTGCCTTCTCCCTCTATGAATTTTTTCTCCTCTTTGATGCTGCTTTGCCAAGCCACCCTAACTCGGAGCCAGACAACTAGGAACTGAAACCTCTACATACTGTGAGCCAAATAAACCTTGCCTCCTTTAACTCTGGGTGTCAGGTATTTTCATCTCAGCAATGAGAACAGTAACTAAGACAGGCAGGAAGGACATCAATCATACTGATAACTACGAGGTGTTTGAGTTTAGTAGAAGCTACTAAGAAGTGGAGCATGTGTTTCATTTAAATCTTAAAAATTTCCTTTCCAGGGGCTGGTGAGATGGCTCGGTGGTCTGGGGCACCTACTTAGAACAAGCTTAGCAAAGCACAGGGTCCGTGGTTCAATCCCCAAGCACCACATGCCAGCCAGCCCTGCCCCCTGGTGGGCTGAGCTGGCCGCGCGCGCACACACACACACACACACACACACACATAAATAAATAAATAAAAATTTTAAAAAAAATTTCCTTTCCAAGGAACAGTTGACTCATAAAAATGGTAGAGTATACTTGTATGTCCTCCAAAAATTCTCTTCTCCATAAAAGCAATGAGAATGTTATCAAATATTGTCAAAATCAATTTTAGGGGCTACCACCTCTCTCAAAGTCTGTTGGGAGTTGTTGCAGTGTTCTATTCAGTTTATACAAAGTGCAGAAGGTATGGTTGTTTCCTTGTCTTTTAGTGATAAACTACATGACATTTTATAAAAACATAATCAAAAGAGAGATTTGGTCAATAAAAGGAAAGACAACAAAGGAATGAAAACTGATAATCTTGGAAATGAAATAAAAGTTTAACATAAAAGTGGTTGTAGTTACAAATAGTGGGTAATGTTGATTCTGCTTTCATGAGAGGCCATATATACAGAGTCAGAAGGATTTAGAAAAAATGACTAACTACATTAAATGGGAAAGTAGTTGTGATAAAAAAAAAAAAAGGATGTCCCTGAGGAAGCAATGGCAGCAAAAACTTTGGCACTAAAGAATTTTCAGAGATGTTTCATGAGATTGAACATCCAAAAAAGAAAATGTTTTAGCAGATCTAAACTTTGAAAGGTGTATGACATTTCACTGAGGCATAGAGATGTTCAATGTTACATAACAAGAAAAAACTTACAAGTACTGTTTAGACTATCCCTTTTCAATTTCTTATTTTAGAGATGAAGATTGAATACAGGACTTTGTGCATGCTAAATGCACAATCCTTCCGGTATGACACAGAGGGGTTAATACAGAACATAGAAATCTTTAGTTAACAAGTCAGAAGGTTTTGGAGCTGGCAGACTACCTTCCAATTCTAGCTCACTGCCTATGTCATCCCTTGGGGCAAGTTATTTAATTCCTTTTTGCCCTAGGTTTCTTAGCTAGAAAAGGGTATAGTCTTACTTTAAAAAGTTGTTGAAACAAATTGTTGAGGAGATAAATTATTGACGAGATAAATATATACAGCACTTAGCACAGTGCTTTGTACTGACAGTTGATCGGTGACTACTAACTTATAATCAGTATGCAAAGATTGTTACAATTTAAAAAATAAAACGAAACAAACAGAATAAAGAACAACAAAAGAACTGTAGTTCGTGAAGAATAACAATGCCTCAAAATAGTAAATAATCAAAACAATGCCTCACCCTCCCAAATGCTGGGATTACAATGCTCTCTGAGAGGAAAGGCTAGCGTGCCACACGAGTCACCATGCACTCTCCTTTCCTTTTCCCTTATCGTTAGTACTGAGGCAAGCAATCAGGGCATGGCAGGGTGGCTGGAAGACAGGATGTAACCTGTAAATTAACAAAGATCTGGAACAGAGGCTAAACAAGATGTGACCTGTCAATCAGGCTGCTGATGCCTGAGCAGAGCATTCCGACTGATGGAATCTGAGGTATAAAAGACTGGGGCCCTTGACCTCTCCGCCATTGAGATCTTGTTGTTCTGCTGTCCTGTTTCCACAGTGGCTTGGATCTCTTTTTGTTGTTTTTCTCCACTCTTTTTTTTTCTTCTTTCCCTCTTTTATACCTTTAAATAAGAGTCGTGTTTATCTGTTCACCAACTGTCCCAGCCAATTCTTTGGGCAGGACAGAAAGAGCCTACGATCACCAGACACTGCGCCATCGGGCAGTAGTTTTTGGCCAGCCAAAGCTAGAAGGGTAACACCTGGCACCTAACGAAGCCCAAAGGTAAGATCCCACAAGGTCAGCAGTCTGTGCAGGTGCTTTGTCTCATCTCTCGCTTTCAAAGGGCCGGGGAGATGGCTCACCGCCTTCAAGTCAAGTAGAGCAAGGGTTTTTGTCTATGTCCAGTTCTGGGTTGGGGAACAAGTTAGTGAGTGGGTGCCTGGAGGCGACAAAGGTAGTCAGGACCAGAGTCCTGGAGTTTAGCCTGGGGCAATGCAGCCAGGATCGCCCCGCGGCACCCCTTGCCTTCTGCTCAGGTAATAGTCCCACCTGGGAAGAAGGCAAGAGTCGGCCCGTTAAGGCCCGGCCTTAGCCCAGGGAATCGAAACTCTAGTCCTTGGCGGCCGTAGGGGCAGCCTTGTCTCACTGGACAGGCACCGGTGCCAGATCTGCCTCCAGACATTCAGAGTTGGCGGCGGGCAGTCAGCACTTGCGGGCCCAGCCCTGGGGACCTGGAGCTTGGAGGACCAGCCCCGGCACCGTGCGTAGGGGGCCAACGGCTGGGCAGCGCAGAGGCGTCCGGACTGTGCCCTCCCGAACCCAAGAGGCGCCTCGAGCTTGAGTCCCAAAGCTGAGCTGAGCGCTGCCTTGCTCTTGGAGCTCTCGGAGGCGACGCCACAGCCGGCGGGCCCTGGAGTGGTGAGGCCGGAGCCAGGAACCGAGGCGCCGCGAGGTGGCGCAGCGGGACGAGGAGCGCGCCCCCATGGCCCTGCAGCCGCCCCGCAGCGGGCGCCCGGAGCCCGCGCTGGCCTGGCCGGGGTGGGACAGCGGGCCTGGAGAGCGGCTCCGCGGGCCGCTGCGGGTGCCCGCCTGAGGGCGTAGGCTTGGGGCCGCGCCACCGCCGGGAAACGCACAGCTGCTTTCCGCCAGCGGCTCCGCCCGACCCCTCCGCGGAGCGCCCCTTCCCACTATTTTCCCAAAGCGTGGATCGGGCCGGAAGTGAAGTGCGTGAAGTCTCTTTCGGCTTCTTCCGTGGGCGCTCCCCGGGATGGCGGGTCGGGGGCTGGAGGTCGCTTTCGGCTTACCCTTCCCTTAGAAGAGTGGCGTTTCCTCTGTCATTTCTCCAAAGGGGAAGGCCAGGGAGTGTATCGGTTTCCTGCCTGCCCGCAGCCTTCCTGGCATAGCGGAGGTCGGAGGTCGGCGTGCCCGCCAGAGCAGGGCCAGATCCTGTTCAGCACCTGAGTTGAACGGAGACTCTTGCATTGACAGACAAAACGGTGCTGGGAGCTGGACCTCACGGGCCAGCACGCGCCCGGAGGAAAGCCTCCCAACTTGAGGACAGTGCTGGGTGCTGAGTAGGCCCAATGCCGAGATACAGTAACTGTGGCTTGAGTGGTACGCCAGAAGTTTCTGATTTGCAGCACAGTATTTGCCTGGAAAGGTACAAGAATCTCAAGGTTCTCCCTGTCTGTACACTTTCTGCAAGAGGTGCCTGTAAAGCTACATTCCTGCCCAGAGCTTAACCCTGCCTTGTCTATTGTGTCGCCAGACCTCTATCCTGCCCGAGAAAGGGGTGGCTGTGCTCCAGAACAACTCTCACTGTGCTAAATGAGGTCCTTGAATCTCCTAGGAGTGAGGCTGTGTTCTCTTCAGTATGCTTCACTGTCCACCGAAAAAGAAGCGGTTGACTTTGCAAATAAAATTGACCAACAGTATCAAAATGTCTTGACTCTTTGATAGGAGTCTCACATAAACATGAAGAGCATAGATTCCTGGCATTAGCTCATCAATAAAATTGATAAGCGTTTGAGCTAGCACAATGTTGCCTGTGGAACACCAGCAAGTTCTGAGCAATCTGCATTCTCAGTTGGAAGATTTTTCTGGAAAATAGCCAGATATCCCAAATATAGTCAGGCTCAGATATAAGATAACTGGAAAAAGAAATATATATATATATATATATATATATAGTATTATAAAAAACCTTAAATCTGCAGAAAGGAGCAACAGAAATCAGTTTATAATCTGTACATCTCTGAAGTTGGAAACATTAGACCAGTTAAAAAACTATGAAGATCAGGTGATTAGACATATCAAACCCTGCTGTAAAGAGATGATTTGTGTGAAAGTGTGTTCAAAATCTCAGCCAAGAACAGAAAATGTGTTTCTTAAAAGCCAAGAAGTTACATTGAGAAGGCAACAAATCCCAAACTATCTGAGCATCAACAAGAGTACAAAGAAAAACTCCAAGGTTAAAAGAAAGAAAGAAAGAAAGAAAGACTGACTCCAAGGGATATGTGATCTCACCCAAACTAAAAACCGAATAATTGGGCACCAAGCAACTGATGTTGATAAGCATGTTGCAACCACTAAAGAGAATCTGAACCAGCAATACCAACAGATTGAATCCCAACAGGAGGAGGTCTCCTTTTTGTTTAAGCAGCAGGACCAAATAGAAGAAGAAGAAGAGAAGGAGGAGGAAAAAGAGGAGGGGAAGAAGGAGGAAGAGGAAGAGGAAGAAGAGGAAGAACCACTATCTCTTGTGAGGAAAAAGAAAAACTGGGAAAAAAACCATGAAGGAGCTGAAAGCACATTATGATATTGTACTGGCTAACTAAAAGAGAAAAAAAAAAGTTGACACTGTAGGGAAAATTAGAAATTATGCTAATGGTGTGTTTGAGCATGGGCTACAGCAGTCAGAATAAGAACTTGAAAACCTGAGGGGCATATGTGGATGATTTCAATAGTTTATTGACCAAGCTTTGCAGTTGCTGAGCATGATGTCACACACCTGCAATCCCGCACTTAGGAGGCTGAGATAGGATGATCACTATGGTTTCAAGGCCAGTCTGGGATACGTAAGCAAGGCCAGCCTGCACTACATAATGAGATCATGCCTGGTGTTGCGAGGGGTGGGAGTTCATAGTCTTGCAGTAAGAGAGATGGCAACAAGATTGCTAAGAATAACGTTGACACTTCTGTAACCCAAGATGAACTCCATAGGAAGCTACATCATGTTGTGAATTGGTTTAGATATCTCTTAAGTGTAATGTTTCTCAAATTAATCTTGAAGACCTGATGCATAAATACCAACACAAGGCAGCTACAACCAAAATCATTGTAAAGACATTCCTCTTTTAATGCCCAAGTTCTGGGCCAGCCAAATAGCTCAGCAGATTAAAATGCCTACTTTGGTAGACACAGGGGCCGGGAGTTTGATCCGATCCCTGGGCCTTCCATGCCAGCCCCAGCCCCACCCTCGGGGGCAAGTTGAGATGCAGCGATTGAGACTGGGCATGGTGGTGCAAGCCTGTAATCCTAGCACTTGGGAGGCTGTAAACAGGAGGATCACTATGAGTCGAATCTGTGTAGTGAGACCCTGTATACCCTGAACACCCTGTCTTAAATAAATAAATAAAAATTAATGACCAAGTTCCATTCCTGTGACTAAGTCATTGAATGAATTGGTTGCTAAACGAAGAAGTATATACAATATGTACATTAGAATAATGAGAACAAAGAAATGATTAAAGGAAACTCCAACTTGATGACTTTGCTTTCATTCACATAACTCTTCAAGACAGTACTGTAATATATAACAACATAAAAGTGCAGTGCTGTACTTTACAATATAATCAGCAAAAATTGCAGTACTGTAGAAGAAACCACCATAAGGCTGTGCTGCCACTCACAGTCCGCATTGTAAGTGTGAATGTGGGTTGTAAGTCTAAGCAGCAGGTGGTAAGTCAGAACAGAGTGCCTTGGTCTTGAGTCCAAACAGTGGTCGTTAAATGAGGTGTATCCTCATTGGGTTTATTACCTTGAGATGAGAAGTCTAATCCTCTGAAACCAAAGAATGCCAAGGTGAGCAAACTTCTCACAGTTTCTGTGTTGCAGCTTACTAGCACACAGCTCCTGCATACAACTGGGGAAAACACTGTACTCAGACACCAAAGGAGAAACTATCATTACCTGACTGACCACCATGCCTATAAATAATATCCCTTTGTCCTCTGAACAGTTACATCACCGGCACTACACAATCTTCTTTCTTAAGATACTTTGCACTGTAGGAGCTTCTGGTTACTCATTTCTAGTGTTTGAAGGGAAGGAGGCAGGATTCTGGCTTCTACATATGAATCACATGAACCCTTGAGAGGCCATCCAGCTAGAACTGGACACTGAATGCTCAGGCTGAAAGGGTCTTCCAACAGTTGGAACAAAGTTTGGGTGGATGTGTTGTTCCTACCTAGTGCAAAGAAACGACATCATTCAGAACATCATGGGCTTCTGGATGACTGCCCTTAGAAACTATCTCAGTAGGGCTGACAAGGTAGCTTAGTGTACTAAGCATCTGCTTAGGCAAGCGCAGGGACTGGGGTTTGAGCCCCGGCATCACACACTATGTGGGCCCCGCCCCTGGGCATGCTGAGCTGGCTACTGACACCAGTGGTCCATGTTAGTAATCCCAGCACTGGGGAGGTTGAAAACAGGAGAGTCACTATGAGTCTGAGTCCAAGCTGTGTAGTGAAACCCTATACCAAATGCTTAAAAAAAAAAAAAGCCTTCAGTATCTACCATGATAATAGGGGCCATAATACAAGCTTTTAAAGGTACATAACTAAAAAAATTTTTTTTAAAGGTACATAATTAATTTAAAGGTAAAGGAACTCAAACATCCTAACATTGGCTGCAAGTTCAATGAAACCCTTACTTTAGAAACAAGTTGATTGTCAAGAATTATGAGGTCAGATCCTCTGGCCATATAATATCTCTTTCCACTCCAATCATGCAACATAGGGGATACAAACCCCAGTCCTTCATTTGTAATAAACAAAACCTCATTTGCAACTTGTTCATCTGGTTTTCAGACCATAGTGTTGCAGAGTCTTAAAAGAATTGCTAAGATTATCAGAGAACCTGTGGCTAAAACCACTGCCATAGTACCTGCTATGTGAAGGAGTCCCAAGAACCAGGTGATGACCAACAAGGGAGCCAGTCACAAAGTCCTCTACCACCTCCTGTTGGTCAGATTCTTAGGGAAGAGTAATGGATATGTTTTGTTTTTGTTTTTCTGCACCTGCTCTCCTCGCTGGATATTCACTTCTTTCAACCTCAGGACTGAGACTGTTATAGACAGGCTTCTTCATTTCTGAAGAAATGTTCTTTTGTTTTAGCATCCCATGCTGAATTATTTCAGTGAAACAATTTCTATCTTTAAAAAACCTAAGTGTATATGCTCACAATTGTCTATTGCTAGTCAAATCTGAGGCTAATATTTCCCTGCTCCTGCCATTTCTCCCGTGTTTGGGAGAGTCACCAAAAGGAGTATGATGACAGTTCTGGTCAAGTGATGACCAGCAAACCACAAGTGTGTCTTGGAGACTTACTTCATAGTTGATCTTACCACCAACTGGCTTTGGTACTCAAGGCAGTAGCCCATTCCACAAAGTTGGCCATTAATTTTGTCACAAAAGAATGGTTTCCGGGCTGGGGGAGATGGCTCAGTAGGATAAACGCTTGACTGGCAAATACAAGGATCTGAGTTCAATCACCAGTTCCGCCAAAAAAAAAAAAAAAAAAAGAATGGTTTCACGCCAGCAGCATTAAACTGTTGAGTTTGAAAGGGGTTGGGATTTGACCACAGTTTTTGTTAAATTCTTACAATCTGAGAATATGAGAAAGGAGATTAAAAATGTATTATTCTTGTAGTCTTCTGAATAGACATGGACTATAAGGTTTCCCAGCTTTTTTTCCTTTTGACCTTATAAAAGATTAAAATTAAATGTAAACAGATCTTTCCTGTTCCTAACAGTGTCACAGCCTTGTTCTAAAGATGAACAAGGTCTGGCAGAGCATTTTTTTTTTTTCCCAATACTGGGCACAGAACTCAGGACCTTGTGCTTGCCAGGCAGATGCTTATGCTGCTGAGCTATACCCCGGCCCTGGAAGAGCATCTTGACATGAGCAGACTCCCTGTGTGCTTGACCTGCTCTCAGAGACGCTTTCTCTCTGAAGTACTTATCTAGATGGTACTGGTACTTGGTACTTGGACTGCTCTTAGAGGCCACAAACTCTTTACCCTTGGTCACATACATAGTTGGGGCACTCACTGCTACTTTTTTCTCAAATGCTATCTAAGGGACCTGCTAGGAGATATTAAAGTCTCACCTATGGAAGGGATGCTCTGCTCAGATCCTTCCCAGTCAAAACCTCAAAGGCTGTATACAGGACTTCTCAGTGCTAGATTTCAGAATCAATGCTCTTCCAGTTTGGTGATATAGTTTTGTACTATCTTTTGTGCAACCAAGTATATGTTAATCAACACTTTCTTAAACTTTGTTTTATTGTCTTTACCTTGGTGCTAGAGGCTTTTGTTGTTTACAAATCCAGATTTCTAAATTAAGCATCTGTGACTATAATCTCTTTAAAGCTACATCTTATGGGAGTTAAAAATTTTATTAAAGAAATAAACATGAGACTTGAGTTAGATCCTCTCAAAGATTTGGGTAACCTCTACTGTTCTAAACAAACTACCACAACTTTGATGGTGTGAGTGTAAAAGATATTGTTTCCCAGATAGGTAGGAAAGTCTTACCAGGGCTTCATCCTGAGCTACTGTTTTTCAAGTGGCTAAGGGAGCCCTTTGGGTTCCACTATTCTCCCTAACGAGTTAGTAGGCCTTAGTGTGGGTAGTCCCAAGGCTGAAAGGGCACCTGGGGGCATTTACTTATCTAGGTGGTACTGGTGCTAATCACTAGAGTTTTGAACACAGACACATATCTAGTAAGTACTTTGGTTATCATAAGGGATGCCTTATGATGTATTCAGTGGGTCTTATCCTTCTGCAGGAGACACTCTCTGAAGACCTAATTTTCTCTCTCCTTAGGTCTTGAGACACATCATGGGAAATACCCTGAAAAGCACCTCGCAGATCCCAGCGATCTCTCCATTAGGCTGTATTCTTCAACACTGGGAAAGATTTGATCCTGCCAATCTAAAGAAGAAACAACTCATCTACTATTGTAACACAGTTTGGGTCCAGTACCAACTAGACCATGGCAAGAGATGGGTACTGAATGGCAGTCTAGATTATAGTACCATTTTACAGTTAGATCGATTCTGCAAAAAGCATGGAAAGTGGACTGAAGTCCCTTATGTTCAAGCTTTTGCATCTCTGTATGTTTTCTGTCTTTCCACCTCCCCCAGTTCTTCCAACCTTGCCACCTTCCATCGTAACTCAATGGAACTACTTTCCCCTGAGTTGCCCCTTCACTTCCCTGTTGAGGAGGGACCCCTGACGGGGACAGTTCATCCTCTCTCAGGATGCCCTTGGTTCCACGGGATGCTCTCACGACTCAAAGCCACTCAGTTAGTATTAGAAGGAGGCACCAGTTCCCATGGTGTCTTCCTGGTTCGTCACAGTGAGACAAGGGAGGGAGAATATGTCCTTACTTTTAACTTCAACGGCAGGGCCAAGCACCTGTACTTGTCACTGAATGAAAATGGTGAGTGCTGGGTCCAACACCTGTGGTTCTTGTCCATTTTTGACATGCTCAATCATTTCCGGGTACATCCTATCCCTCTAGAGCCCACAGGCTCCAGTGGTGTTGTCCTTGTCCGGTATGTACCAACCAAACAACAGGGCTTGGAAGAGGCTAGGAGCCATGCAGAGATGGGTGAGGGAGATGGCCACTCCAATTTGTCTTCCACCCTCATGCCTATACAGCAATCCAAAAAAGGAGGGGTTAATAACTCAACTTCTAGAGGTGATTTATATTCCCGAGCAGGTCACTGTCATATATTATAAGAAAAGGCTAACAGGGAGGCAAGTAGGGCAGTCTTGTTGCCCCTCAAGACCCTAGCCTTACCCCAGTTCCTAAAGAACAATCCTGGTTCTTTTAAGGAACACAGTGACAAGCTATACAAACTGTACATGGGAAAATGATCATGCACATTTTCATAGGATTAAGACTCTACTCCTGTGAACCTCTGGAAGATCTAAAGCTCCTCTTCAAAAATCAAGTCTGCAGTTTGGCTTCAAGTACAGATAAGTTGTCACCATAAATACCCACTGGTAGCCCATACAACATCCATTTTTACCTTCACAGGCTCCTGACACGTTCATCAAGCCCTTTTCTGTTACTTTATATAAACACTATTTTCTTATTGCCCTCTGACAGGTTTTCTTCAGCCTAGCTGGTGACTACATTATCCTAAAGCAGAGAATACATAATCCCCAGCAGGTAGGGCCCACAGTCCCTTTCAGCAGGAAGTAGCTACCTGAAGACTGAGACCTCCACTCCCTCAACAACCCACAAAGAATTATGGGGATTTATGTCTCTCAAAGGGGAAATGAAGCAAGTGATCAGGGCATGGCAGGGAGCTGGAAGATGGGATATAACCTGTCAATTACAAAGATGTGGAACAGAAGCTAAACAACAGGATGTGACCTGTCAATTGTGGCCAGGATATGTGGTCAGAGAAACTTCTAATGGATAAGATCTCAATGAATATAAAAGATGACAGCCATTGACTTCCCCACCACTGTGATCTTGCTGTTTTATGGTCCTCCTGTTTCTGTAGTGGCCCATTTTGTTTGTGGTATGTACCTCTTGCTCTTCTCTTTTCTTCACTCTTTTTCTTTTCTTCTCTTAAATAAAAATTGCATTTACCTGTTCACTAGTTGTCCTGGTCAATTGCTTGGGTAGGGCAGGAAGTATGTAGAATCATCAGATGCCATTCCATCAGGCAGGAGTACCAATTCTTTCCTTCCTCCAATGTCTTTTTTTGCATCAGAAATCAAACTTAGGTCCTTGTGCTTGCTAGGCAGGTGCTATGTTCCTGAGCTATATCCCTGGCCTGTTTGTTTTTGAGATAGTCTTGCTATGTAGTTCAGGCTGGCCTTGAGTTCACTATGTAGCTCAAGCTGGCCTCAAACTCACAGCAATCCTTCTGACTCAGCTTCTGGAATGCTGGAATTACAGGCATGCACCACCATGCCTGGCATGTGTATTTTCTGAGACAGGATCACATTATGTAGCTCGAGACTGGCCTTGCACTATGTAGCCTAGGATGACCTTGAACTTACTGAACTGTGTGGCAACTGGACATGAGTGGAAGGTGGCAGTACTACTGCTGCTTCCAGGTCTGTCATAATACTCATGTAACTAGGCTGTCAGCCATACTACAGCTTTGTTCTCTATGACAGACACTGTGGTGTGCTCTTGGTTCCCAAGGTGGATTTCTGTGCTCTACATCACCAAGCCATCCCAAGATTCCAGGTCAGTCTTTTCTCCTCCTTTCTGGGCCCTACTCTGATGCTTCACTCCAGATATCATGTTTAAAAAAAAAAAAAAAAAAAAATATATATATATATATATATATATATATATATATATATATATATTTAATACTTTATTTATTTATTTTGTGTGTGGCCAGTTCAGCCCACCAGGGGGTGGGGCTGGCTGGCATGAGGTGCTGGGGGATTGAACCGTGGTCCCTGTGGTTTGCTTAGCTTAGCTTGTTCTAAGTAGGTGCTTTAGACCACTGAGCCATCTCACCAGCCCTAGATATCATATTTGTTCCTGAGGTCTGCCACTCTCACCAGGCACACAGCTCCCTGGATACCAGTACAAACCTAGCTAGGGTTTTTTGGTTTTTTTTTTTTTTTTTTTTGCTCCGAATTCCCTCAGGGGTGGTTTGGCTGGCTGGAGTGTTGTGGGGATAGAACTACAGCAACCTGAGGCTGACAGTTTTGTGGAAGCAGCCACTTAAACAACTGAGCTAAGGCCAGGCCCCACAAACCTAGCTAGGAATGGCTCTTTTAAGACACACCAATTCTCTAGGCACTCCCATGAACCTAGCAGGAGTCAGTACACATACACCCCAGGAGCCAACAAACACATTCTGAAGGAATGAATGTATCCATTTATTCAATTTCCAATGTAATTGGAAGGAGTGTTACAAAGGCCCTTCAAGGGAAGGAGGGCTAGGGTTGGGGTGTGCATAGCTCCAGAAGTAAATTTAAAGTCTAGGTTTTATTTTAGGGTAGGGAAAGGGAAGACATAATTGTCCTTATCTGTGAAAATCTTGAAGGTAAAACAGCAGATGGTGAATCAGGCTGGAGGCAATGCAGAAGTGACAGATAGGGGATGGTAGTAAGAATATAATATTGAATGATACAGGTTTGGAGCCAGGGACGATGATGGCACTTTATCAGTGTTGAAGGAAGGAAAAAGCTCACTACCTCTGGTATGGAGGGAGAGGAGGAAAAAACTAGTATTTGAGGGAACAGAGGTTCATTGTGGCTTCATTCTTGTGGTACATGACCAAGGCAGATAAATATTACTCCCTGTCCATCCCTGGCTCCTTGCTTAGGGAGGGGGCATATACCATCTCAAAGTTTTAAAAATTTCAAGCTATGATGGAAGTGGGGTGGGGAGGTAGAACAGAAAAAGGAACAAATTCCATGGAGTGGAAGGTTGAACGCCTCCCTTCAAGTAGTTTAGGCCTGGCAACTTGTGCTGGGCTTGTGGAAGGTTCCCTCTGACAGAGAATAAATACCTGGCAAGCAAATCCCAGGATGAGGAGAGCTTGTGGGTCTGTAGGTCTGAACCCCAGTGTCAACTCACCACCCACACTCTAGCCACACACAGGAGCAGGGTGTGCTGCAGATTCCCCAGATGTGTCAGTTCTTCTACAGAGCACAAACTGAGCCAGGCAAGGAAGGTGTGGTGTATTCTCCTAGGCAAAGGGCAGTGGGGCTGTGCAGGGTACCTCATTCTTCCCAGGGACTCATATCAGTGTCAATGGCTACACAGTTGTAGGCGGCATAGCGGAGTTTCTCCTCACACACCTTGGCGCTGCAGGGGAAAGGCTAGGTCAGGCCTTCCTAGCACCCTGAGGGGTGAGGGGGTTCCAGTATTGCACTTCCTTGTTGGAAGTCCTCTCACACCAAGGATGCCAACCCTAGATTGGGCTGGGAAAACCCACCTGACATAGTGTGGCAAGAAGAGAGTGCTGGAGCAGGTAGAAGACTCAGGCAATGCGTCTGTGGTCTCATACCTGGAGGAATTGAGGGCCACAGATGAGGAAGAACTCTAGAGGCATGTGTATATGGGGAGCCACAGGTCCTCCCCTTTGTACACACACTCACCCCAGCTTGTCTGGGTAGATGTAGATCCGCGCTGGTAGGCGGCTACGGCCTGTGACAAAACGCAGGAAGCGGCTGCGGTCCTCTGAGCGGAGGAGGAAATGAGCACTTACTGATAGTGTGGAAAGCTTTACCACTCCCACCCAGCCTCTGCATCCCACAGGAGAAGCTTGAAGCAAGTACTAGAGCATTACTCTGCTTCCTTTTACTGACCGTTGGTGAAACTGTTCAGTGCCTCCCAGAAATACTGCACCCTTGTGTCAGAGGGCTCGAAGTCCTCAAACCGAGCTGAAGGAGTCAAGGCCAGAATTCAGGTTTTGGTCTTACTAGGCCCAGTCCTGAAGCCCTGAACTTCCTCACCCCACAGCCCGGAACTCACTGAGCTTGCGCAGGGCATCCACAGTGACCTCTGGGTCCCCACACACCTTCTTTTCCAACTCTTGCCAGGTTAGCAAGTCCAGCACAGCTTGTGGTACAACCTTCAGCAGACCTGCCTGCATGGCTGCCACCTGCAGAGGAGACAAAAGGCCCAGCTAAGAGAGGACACCAGGATCAGCTTCCACTGGGGCATCTCTGTACCACTTATTGGCAGGAATGTGGGGCAGTGTTACGGTGGGGGCCAAAGTTCTTCTGTAGATGGTTCTGGAGGCTGAACTCTGGCTGCTACCTGCTCCTTGCTTTCCTCTAGCCGTGCCTTCTGTACCAGCTGGATGAAACGAGAACGGTCCTCATATCCCACTACAATGCTTGTGCCTCCAGGAATCAGCTCCACCACCTGCTGGTCACTGAGCACAGTGGTGAATGTCAGCTCCTTCCCAAACTTGAACTCAAATGTCTCCTTGTCCATTCCTTCCATCACCTCCAGGAGCTTCACCTTGGGGTCAGAGGCAGGGAGCTTAGCTCATCATTGGGGAGACAAGATGCACACAAGGAAGCAGGGAGGCATTCAGGCAAGGTGGGACTCAGGCAGGCAGTGGGATGTGAGGGGCAACTGCTGGGCTATAGAAGCACCACAGCTAACCAGCCTTGGACACCAGGAAGGCATTCTGTAGGAAATGGCACCTGAATTGAGATCCAAATGATAGCTGAGACTTGGCTGGGCCACAAGGGAAGTCAGGTAATGGAGGAAGTTAAGGAGCAAAAGGTTTGTTGGGTCCAGTGGTGCACCCTGTATATGCCAGCACTTCAGAGGCTGGGGTAGGAGGATCACTGTCAGTTCTGGGCTAGCCTAAACTGCATAGTGAAACCCTGTCTCAAAAAAAAAAAAAAAAGCTCAAAAGGCATAAGGACTCTTTGGATGGAACCTGAATAGATACTAGCTAGAAACAGACCTGCAATAAATACTGAAGTCTTTACAGGGCCCACATTATCGTAAGTCCAGGGGAAAGCCATTGAAGAGTTTAAATGAAGAGAGCAAAATATAGAAAAGTGATCTGAACCAGGGGAACTGTGATATGACAAAAGTAGATAAATGCTTGGCAGAATGTGGGGAGGGAGGAGGTATACAGGGGGACCTTGCTGTGATGAGGTACAGCTCTCAGCAGGGAGGCCTGGAGTGGATCAGGAGAGGAAAGTGTGCTGGGACCAAGCTCAGGAGAAGGGGGGCGAGGGGCTGGCAGTTCAGGGGTTTGTAGAACAGAGTTAGGGGTTGAAATCATGAACACAGATGGGATCAGAGGGAGCGTACATATAATAAAGGAAATGCAAAGAAGCCCTGGGGAGCACCGGCTTTGGCAGCTGGCAGAGGAAACCCTGACTCCAGCCTGACTCACCAGCACAGAGTCCACAGCAGGGAAGTCCTTGCTCCAGCTCACCTCCTCCCCAGAGAGCTGTTTCCACACGAAGCCAGGGAGTGCGAGGACCTGCGTGACACACATGCAACACTGTCCTCTCAGCCCAAGCAGCCAGGGGCCAGGGCTGACCTGACAGGCGCAGATCACACTACTCACCAGGAACTCCTTACCCCGAAGGGCAGCTCCCATCAGCTGTCCGATCCACTCATACTTGGCAAAGTCTCGGCAGGAAGGGTTGGGCACATACATGTCTCGGGCCTCACCAGTGCCATTGCCCTGACCCAAACATAATGCTGTCAGTCTGGCACAGGATGGACTCTGCTTTTGTAATCTAAGCACCCAAAGACTTCCCCCAAGATCTCCCATGATGGCCCTGTAGGACTCCAATGACAGCACCAAGGCTCCTCCTCTGTCTGCCTGATGCTACCCTAGGCAACTCAGTCCTCCCCTGTCCCCTTCCGAGGTCAGTGTGGCACCTGGGAGGTTCAGAAATAGGCTAGCAGAAACTGTGTCAGAAGTGGCAGTGGGAGATGGGCGATTACCTGGTTGGCTGTGCGTACAAAGAACGGCAGAGGCACAGGAGTGTCGGCTGAGCTGGGGCACAGCTCTTCTGACATATCTGCTAGGCTGTCTCGGAAACCACCCCCTGAAACAACAGACGTCCCTAGCTAGGCACAAGACAGCTCAGCCTCTACAGGGGGGCAATAAGCAGACTCTCTGTTCTTCACTGGGTGGTAAGCCCAGAAGAGTCTCAGATATTAACAGAGGAACACACAGGATCCTCCTGCTGGGAGGAACTCTGCTGGGGCCTCACCTTGGTCAATGATGCCTTCCGCAATGAATTTACACTCCCACCACTGGTCATAGCGCATGGGCCACCTGTAAGTAGGGGCAGACCTCTGTCATCAGGTGGGGTCAGGATTCAGGCTGATTTATCAGCCTGGGGACCAGAAGGGTTACAAAGTGGTAATGATGAAGGATGATGGGAGCAGTGTGTGGGTGAGGTGCGTACACTTCTGCAGTGAGTAAGAGCCTTCCCTGTGCCGTACCTATAGTCCAGGGGCTTTTCATACTTGTCAGAGGGCTTGAGGCCTTCATAAACCTGGCGACCAGGGGAAGGAAACAAGAATAGGTGTGTTAAACCTGGGCCTACTCTTGCCCAAGGACCTCCCTCAGTCCAAGCCCTGGTGCTCCAGACCTGTGTGAAAACAGCATTCTTGCAGGCAGGGTCCCGAGAGGGGCAGGCACGGTGTTCCATGGCAAGACGTCGGTTGATGTACAGGCGTGGCATGAAGCTGGGCTTACTGCTTTCTGAGTCTCGCAGGCACTGGGCCACCAGACTGGGCCGCTGGCGTGACAGCAGCAGGAACTGTTTCACTTGCTGGTGAGGAGACGTGGCCAGAGCGGGCTCAGCAGGCAGTTAGCTTCTGCCCAGCCTGGAGCTTCATTCTATGCTCAGCAATAATTTCACACCATTCAGTCCAAACCTAGCCCTTTCTATCCTTGCCCTTTCAGTTCCTTCCTCAGTACAGCCACCAGGGGGAGCATTCAGGGTTTTTGTTCTTGAGTTTCCTTGTGCAGTTCAGGATAACAGAGAACTCCCAGCCCAGGCTGGCCTTGAAGTTAAAGTGAATCCTCTTGTCTCAGCCTCCCAAGTGCTAAGATTACAGAGGTGTGCCACCATGCCATGCTTGAGGAGGGGGGATCTTTCTAAAACTAAAAAATTCTGACATTATCATTATTTTATAAACTTTCCAATGGCTTCACTGACTAGGACAAAGTCCCTGGTTCACAGACTGGCCTGCAGGGCTTTTGGCTGTTAAGTCCTGCTTCCTGCCTCATCCTTGTGTCATACACCTACCTCTCTGCTGTTCTCAATCACATACTGCTGCTGGTAGTACCCAGTGTGCATCTTTTCTGAGTTCCTTCCCATGCGGTCATCTCTCCTGCCTCAATTAACCCTTGTGTATTCCACACACTTATCTGAAGTGTTCCATGGCACCCTAAACATTGTATTTTCACCATTTTTGTCTGGCTTGCTTGGTTCCCAGAACCTAAAAAGATCCAGCCCTAGGGCAGGTTCTGAGAACTCTTTGCTGAAGAATGACAACTCCAAGAACAGGAAGTGGAAGTCTACTGATTAGCACTGGGTTTGCCAGGCTTACCTTAATCTCACTGAAGGTGCCCAGTGTGTGGTCCCATGCAGGTACCAGGTGACGCAGGACGCTGTCTAGGATTTTGATGAATCTAGGGTAGTAAAGATAACTTCAGCTAAAAAGATTTGGCATGGATACAAGATTCTCAACTCACAGGGCTAGGCGGCAGGGCCCAGAGGCTATTCTTTGAAGCAGAACAGCTTATACTAGAAGATCCTCGGGTCTCATCGATGTAGACACACAAGGCTCAGGGAAGGGAGATGCCTGCAGGCCAGGATCACAGCCACCTCTGCAGGAGGACAGCTCTGCGGTACAGTACTTCAGGATCAGTGCCTTCCAGCCGTGGGTATCGCACCAGACTGGCCGGCTGGAAGAGATCTGCATTCAGCCCTAGTTCCCGCTGTCTAGACGACTTGATCTTGACCCCTCGAAGACGGACATCAATCCCATCATCTGGGGGAAAGAGTAAGAGTGAGATCATTTATTACACCAGTACCTTCTTGGCCCTCAGACCTTAGAATGGATCCTTAATGCTCAGCCTTTTGCCATCTGAAGACCCTAGAAACTTGATACCTTTGGATCCCATTCTACCCCAATACAGATTAATTTATATACTATTTATTGGTTTCTCTGTCCACCTCTGTAATGCTGAGAGAGTCCCAACTCAGTCTCTCCCATTCCAGGTGAGCCCAACCACCTGGAAGGTTTTAAGGCAGGCTTATATGTGGCACCTCTCATCTAGCTCAGACCTCACAGCTTCAAATCCTGGAGTTATTTTGCCCACCAATTTCAGTCTAAGTCTATAATTCTCTTCTCTCCACACTCACTGTAAGCTTAAACCCAGCTACACCTTCAGGCTCTCCTCCTCTTCTTATGGCCTCACCTCGGCACTCCACAATGCGGATCTCAATGATTGGGAGGTGGACCGTCATGTCCTCCAAGACACAGACATCCCCGATCAGGGTCCTAAGGAGATGGTGTGAGGCACTTCAGATATTTCTGCCTCAGCCCCTCAGGGATTGTTGGGATCCCTCTCAAATTTAGGCATCCAAACTGAGCCAGTTTGCACTGCTAAGATCATGCCCCACCTCCTACCCCAGGCCAACTTGCTCACTCGTCAATGCTCACGTCACTCAGCTTCTTCAGGTTGTCACCTTCACCTCCATAGACCACTACCCTCTTAGGCATAAAGTTGTCATCTGTGGTATCCACTGTAAGTAGCAGCTTCCTGAGGGGTCAGAGTGTGCACCTGGGTCTCTATGCACTCACAGGCACATGGCCCACCCACCCTGTCCTGCCCAGAGTCAACTCACTTGACAATGGTGCCTTTCTTCATAGTAAGCCGTACCCAGTGCTGGCACTGGGACCCATCACTCTCCCAGTAGGTGTCTGCATTGCTATCAGTCAGGCAAGATACATTAAATTCCTCCTAGAAAGGTCAAGAAAGTTGGAGTCAGCACTTTCCTTCCCTTTTGTACTGGGCACGTGCTGTGGGCCAGGGAATGCAAGACAGCATAGTGGAATTGGGCTAAAACAGCAACTGACATGGGGAAGGGTAGGGGTAAGGAAGGAGATGCCCAAGAGTTCCTATGGGACTTCCAAGATGGTGTGGGGAGTGAATTGAGAGTGGCATATCGACTCTGGTTTGGACCTGGGAATTCTGAGCTAGCCTGGAGGAACGTGAAGACATGTGGCCTCCCTCAGGGGAATCCCAGTACCCACCGTATAGGAGGAAACATCTATGCTCTCCACATACTGTTTCACACTACCCAGGTTCTCATCTTCCTTGCCCAGGTGGTCATATAAGAAGTGGATCAGGTCTTCATCACACTCGTAGGTCCATGTTGGGGGCACATAGCTAAGCAACCCCAAACCCTAATTAGGTTAGGGCAAGACCTGGAACTCCCTTGTCCCCCTCCCATCTGAGCTCACTCACAGTAGCCTCTGCACAGCGTCTGTGTATGCCTCAGCGGGTTGAGGCCTAGATCCCAGGCGGTGTGAATATGTCAGATCCACTACCTGTTCCCACCTGTGGGGAGAGTGGGAGGTGGGTAGGGGTGGCATTAGCGGGTAGCACAGCACACCTCCAGGCCCCGGAGCATGATGCAGAGCTCTAGGGTCACACCTCCGGAAGCCTTACCCCTGTGGCTTCCTTCAGTTCCAGGTCCTTTCTACTCCTAATCCTGACTCCACTCCAGTACCCTTATCTCCACCCCGTGCTGGCTGGTTCTCAACCCCTCGGGACTGTCTGACAGCAAGCCCTGTCCCTTTGAGGGCAGGACCTGAGCACAGGTCGGTAGTCCACACCAAAGAGCTGCTGCTGTCGCTGCAAGTGGTCTGGAGTGTCGATGGGCACCAGGCGGGCCCCGCCCTCCGCCGGCCGGCACACCAGCAACCAACCCTCGTCCAGGCCGCAATCACCCAGGTGTTCTGCCAGCTGCTCCTGCAAGGACGCACCAGGCGGGGACAGCCATCAGGGAACTGCTCAGCTGCTCTCCTACCCAGTGCGGGGCAAAGGGCACCAAATGGAACTTCTGCTCAATATGGGGCAGGGCCAGGGAACCGCCGGGGACGTTCCTGGATCCCACGGGGAGTCCCGGGGGGCCAGAGTGTACCTTGGTCAGCTTCACCCAGAGCCCGTGGCCGTTGCACAGCTCTTCGCCCGTGGTGCGCACGGAAGCGCCGCGCCGCAGCTCAATGCTATCGCGGGCGGCGCGGAGGGGTCCGGAGCCGGTACCCGGGGCCGGGCCCGCGGCACCCACGCGCAGCCCCAGGCCCTCTGCCTCCCACACTGGCAGCAGTACCCGGGACGGTCCAGCCGGGTCCTTGTAAAGCTTGTACAGCACTTCTCGTGGCACGAAAGCCAGCGCGGCGGGCAGCGGCCGTCCTGCGCGGAGGCTTCGAGCGGCCTCCGCCAAGAAGCGCACGCGGCCCAGCAGCCGCCGCGGGGACTCCAGCGCCGCGCCGGGGCCAGGGCCCGCCATGGCCAAGGGGCTGTGCGGACCCGATGCAGGGCCGCCGGGGACAGCGGGTGCACCCCGCCCAGCCCCGCCCTCGGTCAACCCAGCGGCAGCTTCCGGAAACAGGTCTTCCACTGCTGCCGTATTGTGCGGTGTACTCCAAACGCCAATAGTGTCTTCACCCGCCCTTCGCAGCGGAGCAAATCTGAGACTAGTGGCTTCTAACAGATCGATCCTTTTTCCTTCACGAGTGGTTGTGCTCAGCACTCGCCTCCGCACTTCCTGCGGTGCCTGGCTTTTAGTCGGTGATGTAGATGTACTATATAATAATCCAGTCCCCGGTTAAAAAAAACAAAAACCAAAAAACCAAACCTGGTAAATCGTACTATGTGCCTGGCTTGATAAAATTGTTAGAATCGTGGCGAGTAGATGTGAGAGTGGGACTTGGGGCAATCTTTGGAGTTTCTAGATCCTTAGATGAAAAAAAATTCCTCACCGAGTATTTTACCTTTTGAGCATTTTTTTTCATTTGCGCCGCTAGTGGGCACTTTAAGGTGAAAAGTGGTTTGGGTCCTACAGGCAGCAGTCCGGGCAGCCCCACAGCTGATTTACGCGCCGGGTCACGTGGCTTGAGCCTAGCGCCACCAAAGGTTGAAGGAGGCGGAGTGTATACTGGGGCGGTGCAGACTCAGGATTACATTGGAGATTGCTTTTGCAGGGACTGTCTGCTATGGAGGCGAATGGGAAGGGGTGAGTACTCTGCTGCTCGCGGTGTGCGTAGCGGGGCTTCTGAGCCTTCCAGCTCAGGAATCTGTCCCTATAAACCCAATTCCTGCAAGTTTTCCTGGTGTGAACTCCTGTTCCTGGTAGCCCGAGTCTTCCAACCATGGATTCCTAAGACCTTCATTCCAGGAACTGCCTTGTTGGACTGCATCTCTGAGGCATTCTTTCAAAGGATACCCCAGAAGTTCCAACTACGTGTTTGTATTCTGAGACCATCAACTCTGATCCCTCTTTGTTTCCCATCCTGTGGATCTCAGAAACCAGTTTCAGAACCAGCTCTTTGGCGGCCCGGTTCCTGATACTCGTTAGTCCTGTGACACTTCCCACAAACTTTCTTACTGGGCTTCTATGCCCTCCCTCCAGAGTTCCTAGGCTTAGGAGAGTTGGGAGTATGCATAGGGAAGAGGCCCCTGCGCGGCCCTCCTGTAGTCGTGTGCTCCACCTGATAGGCAGACAGAAAGTGAAAAGGGTGGGGTGCCAGGACTTGTGAGCTGTCCTGGAGCTGGTAGATAACGGGCCAGACTGAATCGCCTAGAACCTGCGCCTTCTGCAGCCTCCAACCTAGCATATTGACACCTATTTTTCACATTGATTTTATCGCCAGATCCCAGAATTTTCCGGAGCTGAAGAATGACACGTTCCTTCGAGCAGCCTGGGGAGAGGAAACAGACTACACTCCAGTTTGGTGTATGCGGCAGGCTGGTCGCTATTTACCAGGTTAGGGGCAAGACTTGGAAGCATAGTTGAAATTTTAAGCTCTGGAGGATGAAAAGTTGTGTAAGGTCAGGCCAGGGCTCTGACAAGCCTCAGGATTGACCCTTGCCTTCCCTCTCTGCCTGCAGAGTTTAGGGAAACCAGGGCTGCCCAGGACTTTTTCAGCACCTGTCGCTCTCCAGAGGCCTGCTGTGAACTGACTCTGCAGGTGAGGGGTCTAAGAAAGATAGATAAATTTACTCCCTCAGTTTGCCACCTAGCAACTTATTTCCTGTTCTCTACAGCCACTTCGTCGTTTCCCCCTGGATGCTGCCATCATTTTCTCCGACATCCTTGTTGTACCCCAGGTACCCATTTAAACCTGATCCTGGAATGAGAAAAGTGGAAAAGGCTTTGGAAATACTATCAGTCTTGCTAAGGTTCAGGATCAGCACTTATTTTAACTGGATAGAAGGAAAAATAAAGGCTGAAAGACGGACTCTTATCCTTTCCCTTTCCTTCCAGCATGGGCTAAACTTTTCCTCCTGGAATTCCACTTTGGGAACTGAAATGTTTTATCCCTGTCTAGGCATTAGGCATGGAGGTAACCATGATACCTGGCAAAGGACCCAGCTTCCCAGAGCCATTAAGAGAAGAGCGGGATCTAGAGCGTCTGCGGGATCCAGCAGCAGTGGCCTCTGAGCTGGGCTATGTGTTCCAGGCCATCACTCTCACCCGGCAACGGCTGGCTGGGCGTGTGCCACTGATTGGCTTTGCTGGTGCCCCGGTAACATGAGACAGGGCAGGGACTGGGGATCAGGATCACTCTGGCAGTTCTGGTATAGAAAAAGGAAAAGAAATGTCTGTCTTCTACACTGTGATATCTTTGTATTCTTCTGTAGTGGACCCTGATGACATACATGATTGAGGGTGGCAGCTCAAGCACCATGGCTCAGGCCAAGCGGTGGCTCTACCAAAGACCTCAGGCCAGTCACCAGCTGCTTCGCATCCTCACAGATGCTCTGGTGCCATATTTAATAGGACAGGTGGTTGCTGGTGCCCAGGTAAGTCCTGTGGGAGAGGCAGATGGTGGGGTTTGGACTATTAAGGACCAGAAGCAATGGTCTCCTAAACTGGAAAGGATAGAGGACTTAGCTTGACCTCCAGAGATCTGACTGGAGTAGCCAAATCCACCAGAGGAGCTTAATGAATGTTCTGAACATGTGAAGACCAAAGCTTGCATTGGGGTCTGGAGAAGGTAACTCTGACTGGAACTGATATTAACAAGGCTCAAGCAGTACCAGAGCTTAAAGTTACTTGGGGAAATGAAGACACATTTCTGTACAAGGGGGCTGAGATTTTCTTTGTGTTGTTAATGTAATTTCTTTCACTATCTTTGACCTAGGCATTACAGCTTTTTGAGTCTCATGCAGGACATCTTGGCCCACAACTCTTCAACATGTTTGCATTACCCTACATCCGTGATGTGGCCAAGCGTGTAAAAGCTGGGCTGCAGGAGGCAGGCCTGGCACCAGTGCCCATGGTGAGGATTGAGATAGGTTGAGTGAAGATGATTCTGTAGAGCTTTAAGGGTTAAGTTCTGCATGGACTGAAGTGACCACTTGAGGGCAGCAGAAGCACAGCCAAGAAGGGAGGCATAGCTAGGCTCTATGTCACCTAAGAGATCTGCTCTGTCCTCCAGATCATCTTTGCTAAGGATGGGCATTTTGCTCTGGATTTGCTGGCTCAGTCTGGGTACGAGGTGGTTGGGCTTGACTGGACAGTGGCTCCAAAGAAGGCCCGGTGAGTGCTGGAGGGCTAGGTTTTTTTTTTTTTTTTTTTAAAGCGGGTGGGGTTGCCAAGTATGCAATCTCCACAATGTGGCACTGACTCTTGCTTCTAGGAAGCTTGTGGGGAAGATGGTGACCCTACAGGGCAACTTGGACCCCTGTGCACTGTATGCATCCGAGGTAACAACTGGGGTCTCATGTATGTACAAGTTGTCTCTGTGTGCTCTTATGGCTATGAATGTGGTTATATTGTTATGAGTCTCACTTCATTACGCCTATTTGTCCTTCTTCTACTCCATACACATAGCATAAACCCTAGGAAGGAATTTTTGTTGTTCATTTGTATTTATTTAGTGGTTATCCCATATGAGGTAGTTGATAAATTTTGTTGAGTTAATGATTAACACTGAGTAGAAGCATGCCTGCACGTGTGTGTCCCTATTATATGTCAGGAGGACAGAGGTTTGTTGACCTCGTCTATAGACAGTGCTCTGTTGGTCCTCAGGAGGAGATCGGGCGGTTGGTGCAGCAGATGTTGGATGACTTTGGGACACAACGCTACATTGCCAACCTAGGCCATGGGCTTTACCCTGACATGGACCCAGAACATGTAGGGGCCTTTGTGGATGCTGTGCATAGACATTCACGCCTACTTCGAAAGAACTAAGGGTACAACTTTTCCTTCAAGTACCACTAACACAGAAATGTTTCCAGAGAATAAAACTTCTCAAGTTAGAATCTAGTTTGTGGTTTTATTTGTTACAGATCTGTGCCCTCAGCCTCAGTGTGAAGTTCATGCTCCCTCCCTGTGGCCTCCTCTGCATCTCTCTCACCAGTGTCATAGGTATCAATGGACATGTGCCATAGCACCTGATTCAGGGCCCTTGCTACCTCCATGCTGTCAGAGAGCCCAGTCTCAGAGCTACCTGGGGTCAGGCAGGGCTTTCTAACTGTAGAAGCAGTTGACAGATGGTGAAAGGGGTGGGGTCCCTACAGGCTATAAAGGCCAAATTGATAGGGCTTTGTGTTTGGGGGAAAAGAGGAATATAGATTAAAGAGGGGTACAGAAGTGGCTAAAACATGTCCGAGTCCTAGAGGGCTTAGTGGGGAGAAGTTAGTTAAACAAGGAGAAGGTAAGGAAACAAAACTTAGACACCAAAAAAATGGGAAGGACATAGAGAATCAAAGCTAAGTTGTTTAGGATTGGAGACTTTGGTCCACACTATGGAGGCCTCTGAAGCCCAAGGGCCCTCTGGCACTAAGCGTTACTCTGCATTCTTTTCTGAGTACACGCTGCAGTTTTCTTACCATGTTGGGACTCTGTCCAGTTTACAGACTTCTATTTCCTAAAACAAGGCTGAAAGGTGCCTACAAGCTCCGAAGCAGCCTTGTATGGAAGGAGGTTCTGTCATTCTGCATCTCTCTAGAGGCCCAACCAGCTCCCTTTTTAAGTTAGAACAATACAAAAGGGAAAGAAAGGCCTCATTTATTGAGAACACAATTTCTACTTTTAGAAAAATGATCTTTTCTGTGATCCATGATTTATTCATAGAAAAGCACTATGAATTCACACACTCACTAAAAAAGGGCCATTGTGATACAGAAATGGGTGTGGCTTTTTTTTTTTTTTATCAGCCCATTGGGCTGAGACATCATAGGGGTCCTTGGCTGGAGAGCAAGACTTTAGTAGCCACAAATAGTAAATACAACTTACTGGTCAGTTTGGAGCAAAACAAAACAAAAAACCCCAACATAAACAGTTTGCTAAAGAAGAAAATAAAGTAGACAGAGAGGTCCTTAGTTCACACTCTAATAAGCTATACCACCCCTTTCCTATCAAACCCCACCCCACTCCAGAACTAAGACACAAAACAGTAAACACCAAGACAATGATATTCAATTGGCTCTTCTGAGTGTCCACTGCTACCTTCTATAACAATTCCAGGCTGAGCATAGGGGTCAGGAAGGTAGCAGGGACATGATGACACTGGAGGTCAGTTAGGGTTGAGGCGGGTTACCCACCAGGGCCAGAATCTTGGAAGGGAAAGGCCAAAGGCATACCAGCTTCAGCCTCCAAATCAGTACACAATGAACTGTGATAAAGCAGGTAGAGGAAGCTTGAGGTAGAAAGGCAGGGGAAGAAAGTGAGCATGGGTAAGAACCGTGAAGGTGAAGCATCTAATCTCATGGCAGAGACACTGGTGCTCAGAAGCTATCTAGAAAGAAGGGGGATAGAGAAAGAACAGAGATGGAACAAATGTCTGACTCGTGAGAGAGGATGAGAGAAATGAAATCTGGCAAAGAAGGCCATCTTCATGCAGCCATTCTTCCAACATGAGTATACAGATGTACCTACGTGTAGAAATAACTTGGGTACACACATAAAGATAGATCAATGGATAGCAGGCATACACACAAACACATATATTCATACACTTGTGTGTACCATGTAAACATGGGAAACAGCAAACACAGAAATCCACACTCCAACACATGACATAGGCATACATGTGTATATATATGTGCACAGACACATGTACTTACAGATATACACACACATGGAAGTAGAGATGAAAATATATACTCTGTAACATGACAGTGACTAGAGCAGATGGCTATTATGAACTGTTGCTTCCCTGACCTTCATCTTCTCCCTGTATTTGTTAATCAATATTGAGCAGGCTCCTGGGGGAGGCTATTGAGGCAGGAACAGGAGCAGGAGCTTCAGTGTTCTCACAGCTTTGTGAGGCAGAAGTCTAAGTCCAGTCTTGGCCTCTGCCCCTGACCAACCACTGGACTACAGATGCCCTGTGTACAGGCTGGGGTTTCTGCATAGACAAGACTTGGGGATTTATTGTAATTGGCCACTTCCCACTATCCCCACTTGTCCACTGCCAACATTATATACTCTGTAAGGGAAACCTGAGAAATGGTAGTGAGTCTCCTCAGAAAACAAGCCTGTCCTCCCACCCAACTATCTTAAGTGCCTATCAAATCAACCAGAATTATAAATAGTTACAACTTTACAATAATTGGCAACACATGTGCTATAGTATTTACAGTATCATAAATGCTTCTGTTTCTCTGGTTAAGCAATCCCTGAGATGAAACAGTGTTCTGTGTTTGCCAAGGAAGAGACGGCCAATGCCCAGGACACACAGGATATAGGGGTGTGAGGTGGCATGTTGTGGGGTTTCTTGTCAATCTGTAGGGCCCAGCTCCTCCAAGAACAGTGGGCTGTAGTGAGAAGCTTGCCAAGGTAGGTTGCAGGTGTATTAGCTAAAGTTAGACTCTCCCCATCCTTAGCCTGTGGTCCTTTGGCCTCAGCCACAGGTGGTCAGAGTCCTCTCAGGGTGGACAAATGTGTCAGTGTCCTTGGCCTGACTTGATGGTAGCTGGGAGCCCAGGCTGCCCTGGCAGTGAGCTCTCTGCTTTTTTCAGCCAAAGCGCTCTCGGACTAGCAGCATCAGTTTCTTCTTGCCTTTGTAAATCTGTTTGAGATTGTCAATGAACTGGGCAAATTGCAAGTGGCCATCTTGGGGCAGCAGGAAGGTCTCCCGAGCCTTGCTCAGAAACTCAATAAACTCTCCATAGTGGCGGGGGCTGATGTGTGTCAAACGTGAATGTGTAGTGTTGATGTAGGCATTGATGGTGGCATCCAGCAACTGGCGCAATGGAGCTTTGTCAGTCGACATGAGCTTTCCAGAGCTGCGGCGGCCTGGGATGCCAGCTAGGCCAGGTGCAGTCACTGTGCAGCGCCGCAGGATGTCTGAAAGCACTGTGGCACAGTGTACACTCTTCACCACCAGAGGGATGAGAGCTGCCAGCTCATTTTTGCCCAGAGAGTGGCTGAGGGCACAAGCCCAGAGCACATCATTGATGGCTGGATGGGTATCCTGGTTGTAGGCTAGGTTCAGATGGCTCATGGCCAATGAGGCCAGCTTGAAGGCACGTAGCGGGTAGCCACGGAGCTCCATGTAGCGGGCAATGGTGAACAGCTGTGAATGGGTCATGCCACCAGCAGCAGCATCGATGGCAATCTGGTAGGCTGCCTCAAAGGCGATGTGGTCTTTCTCACAGAGTGTAAGAGCTGACAGAGCACAACTTTGCGGATCCTTCATAGCACACTGCAGGGCCAGTGTGCGAGCACAGCTGGCCAGTTCTTCCCGCTGTGGGTAGTCAAGACTGAGACGTAGGATAGTGGTGTGGGATACAGCAGTGGCAGCTACAATACTAGTAGCCTCAGTAGGAGTGAACAGTGTGTACCAGCTCTGCAAGATGCTCACGAGGGCCCGTACACCTGTTAGGGAGAGCTTGAGCTCAGAAGTGGCCATCAAGGTCCCAATCCAGCTCTGCCCAGATTACCATTTGGGGTCTGAACTTGGCCTGCAGAGATGAGTTCTCCCTCCTCTGTAGCCTTGACGTGATCTGAGGCAAATCAAGGCAAGGGGAGCATCCCAGATGGCCAGACCCTGTTTGTGGTCTTGCCCATGTCTACCTTCCCCAGGTCGGAGGTTTGAAGGTCTCTGCAGTGTTCTTTGCTCCTCATAAGGATGAAGCAACAGAGAATGCAGTTTGTCTGACTCAAAGCACGGGTTGCAGGTCAACTTAGGGGTTCTAGCTGAAGTGGGGCCTCTGAGTCTTGAGCTAGGGCTTTGGACTCCATAAGGGGTCCTGAGCCTCCAGGTTGTCTGGGATTTCTCAACAACATGGACAGGGACTGGGATCAAACAGATGGGCTCACTGCCTCTCAAGGGAGCATGTGAATATTGGGAGATGAAATTCATTATCTCAGATGTGTCTCTGATCAGAGTGCTGCTGATGTGACATGGTCCTAGCAGTAAGAGCAGAGGCCATCTGGCTGAACAGAGGCCATCTTTTCTTAACAGTAGCACCATCCTTTTTCTAGGCCATCAGGAATGGAATACAACTGATCTAAAGATTCATTACACTGACCAAGAGTTGGGCCTAGAAACTACTGGGGTGGGGTGGGGAGACTCACCCACTTCGGTAGCACAGGTCACCAGCCATCGCACCATCTCTCGGCGCCGCCAGTTCAGAGTTGATAAGGTCATCCGCATCACCTGGGCATGAAAGTCACACTAAGTGGACTGACCCTAGCTGTTAGGACCTCCTCTTCCCCACTTTATCTTGCCACTTATTTAATTTTTTAAAATTTTTATTCATTTTAATGAGGAAAAAAGTGATGAAACAGTTTCAATACAGGTTAGGACGTTTACAATAAGACATTGTATATTGTTGAATTGATAGTAATTGATAGTAATTCAGAGGACAAGATGCAGACATGATATCTTGTCTAAATAATATTAGTACAAACTTTTATTCTCAATTTATTTAAATATTTGTTGGTGCTTTAAACAACAATCTTTCCCCTGATAAGTATGATCAGGGTTAAAATTTTCCTTACCCATTTCATTCATTAGATAAGAGTCTTCTCTGAAAAACCTATTAACATTTTAATTAATTAATTAATTCATTATTTGAGACAGGATCTTTCTATGTAGCTTGGGCTGAACTCGAACTCATGTCAATCCTCTTGCCTTGTATTCCTAAGTGCTGAGATTATAGGCATATGGTGCCATGCCTGGTTCTAAATAAAATTCTTACACCTTTTTTGACTTGAATAAGATGGAGAGAAGATGAAGACTCCATGGGTCTTAAAGCTATTTTGCTTGTTTTTAAAGATGAAACCCAACTTAGAGTGCTTATCTTTTGCCTAGCATAGAACTCATGTTCTGGGGACACAGAGTCAGACCTGGTCTGTGTTCAGTCCCCTAGAGATCTTACCTTTTGCCAGTTGTCATTAGAAACTTAAAGTGGGAACAGCGCTGCCCTACCCCATACCTGTAACCCCAGCTCAAGGGCCACATTGAGCAGGGTGTTATCTGTACTACTGTCCGTAGGAGTAGCAATCTTGAATGCATCTTGGGCCAGTTTGAAGATGAGGGAGGAAGAATGGATGTGCTTCTGTATTGCTTCCAGAATAGTCCGGAGTCTACGAGTATCCCCTATAGGTGTGGAAAGAAGGGGTGGGGTAGGATTAACTTAAACATTTTCCTAGACTGTCAGCTGATCACAATAAATATGGTTGAACTGATGGTTATAATTCATTCAATGCTTCTGGGTGATCAAGTTGTCTCCACTAACTCTGGTGGCCCCTTCTGTCCTGAGCTACCCACATGAATTCTCTTGGAACATTTTCATCTTTCTCAACTTTTCATCTACTGTACTCTTAGGCTTTCTAAGTATTAGAAAAATGTTCCCTTTTTTTTGAGAGACAGATTCTCACTATGTAGTTCAGACTGGTCTTGAACTCACTGTGTAGCCCAACTTGCCTGGAACTTGCAGTGATTCTCCTGCCTCAACCTCCCAAGCACTGAGATTACAGGCATGTACCATCATGCCCAAGTTGGAACTTTCTTGAACACCTGGATTTTGGAAACTACTGTAAAGGAGACAAGTAATATTATTGCCAAAACATATGCCGGTTCTATTGTTTGCTTCTCAGGACAACTCCCTAGAGCTAAAAGGACTTAAGCCATTGCTTTCTATTCAATAGACCAGGATTCTATAAAAGATAATGATACGTAGAGCTAAGAAATACACCACCTATGAAGGTTATTATGTGAAGTTAGTATAGTGTATAAAATATTGGGGTTTTTTTTTGTTGTTTTGTTTTGTTTTTCTGTTTTTGAGACAGGGTCTTGCTCTGTATTTCAGGCTAGTCTTAAACTCATTGTGAAGCTCAGGTTACTCTCAAATTAGTGGCAATTCTTCTGCCTCAGCCTCCTGTGTGCTGAGATTTGTTATAAGCATGTACCACTATACCCGGCTAAAAGATTAGTTTTAAGAAGGATAAATATATGAAATAGAACAAAATGTAGGTCCTATTTTATTTATTTATTTTGTAGTTGTTGATAAAATAAAAAGATGTAGTGGTGAGAGTATAGGCTTCAAAGTAAAATACATTGGGGGATAGAATCAGGTTCATTCATACACAATTCAGTTTTTCTGTCTATAAAGTGGAAACCATAACATTTAGGGTTCTAGTGTTAGAAAATGAGATAAACAGCAGTGTTATAATATATGTGTAAGTATAAATAGAAAATCTCCAGGAATGTTTATACCAATGTCTTATAATACTTGTCTTTGGGTGAAAGAATTTTTTTAAGTTTTTTTTTTTTTAACTGGGAATTGAACTCAGAATCTTGTGCTTACCAGGCAGGCGCTTGTGCCACTAAGCTATATCCCCAGGCCCTGAGTATTATGGAAGAGATGTCTTTTATTTTTTATCATCATCTTTTTTTTGAATGTATTTTGTACAGGTTCTCACTATGCAGCTTGGACTTATAGTAAGCCTCCTGTTTTCGGCCTCCCCAGTGCTGGGATTGTAGATGTGTGCCACCATGCCCAGTCTTGGTGGCCAGCTCAGTGTACCCAGGGCCAGTGCAGCATGTGGTGCTGGGAATTGAACCCTGGTCCCTGTGGTTGCTTAAGCAGGTGCTTAGTCTGCTGAGCTATCTTGCTGACCCATTTTTTAAAAAATCATATTTAAAATTTGTTTTTAATTAATAGACTTCATGTTTTCAGGACAGGTTTATGTTTACAGAAAAGAAAGCTGGTAGTAGAGATCAATATGTCCCCTATTACTAAGGTGTTACATTTGTGTAGTGTATTTGATGAGCCAATATTGATACATTATGAGCTGTAGTCCATGCTTTGCTGAGGGTCTCTCTTTGTGTTATGTGGTTCTATGGGTTTTGACAAATGGATGTTATAGATCCACCATTATATCACACAGAATAGTTTCACTGTCACAAAATAAAATCCTTTGCTTCATGTCTTTCAAACCTCTCCCATTCCCCTTGAACCTCTGGCAACTAAAATGTCTCCATAGATTTGCCTTTTCCAGTATCATACAGTTGCAATCACACAGCACATACCTTCCAGATCGGCTTCTTTCAATACACAGTGCATATTACATTTCCTCTTATCTTTTTTGTGGCTCAATAGCTTATTTTTTTTGCTATTGCTCAATAATATTTCAAGTTGTATGGATATATCACCATTTACTTGGTCACCTTTTATTTTACTTTTTTTTTTCTTTTCTTTTTTGGGGGAGGGGTGCTGGGGATTGAACTCATGCATGATAGTAAAGTGTTCTACCACTGAGCCACCTTACTAGTTTTCTGTTCATTTTTTGAGGGACATCTTGGTTGCTTCCATTTTGAAGCACTTAAGAATAAAAATAAAATAGATACTCAAGCACAGGTTTTGGTATGGACCTAAGTTTTGAGTCAGTTTGGTAAATATCTAGGAGCATGATTCCTGGATTATATTTGGTATGATCTTACCAGGAATCATGCTCCTAGGTATTTACCAAACTGACTCTAAACCACCACCATCATGACCACCCCTCAAAAAAAACCCCCCAAAACAAAACAAAACAAAAAAACCCTGCCCAAGTGTCTTCCAAAGTGGCTGTACTATTTTACATTACCATCAGTAATGTGTAGATACTGTTGCTCCACATCACTGCCAGCATTTAGTGTTGTGTTTTAGATTGTAGCCTTACTAATAGTGTCTGGCATCTTGTTGTTTTAATTTGCAATTCATTTCATATATTTATTTGCTATCTGTATATCTTCTATGGTGAAGTGTCTTTTCAGATCTTCTACAAATTTTATTGATTGACTGACAGTTGTATTAGGAGTTGCACTGAACTACAACCCCATTTTTTGAGGCAGAGTCCCTCTAAATTGATAAGTTGCCCAGTCTAGGATCAAACTTTGATCTTCCCGCCTCAGCCTCCCAGAATATGGGCTTTTGCCAATTTTTTTTTTTTTTTTTTTTCGGAACTGGGGATTGAACTCAGACCTTTGTGCTTGCCAGGGAAGTGCTTATTCTACTGAGCCATCTCCCCAGCCCACTGCCAATTTTTTTTTAAATTGGATGGTTTGTTTTCTTATTGTTGAGTTCTGTGTGAATTTGGGGTTACAAATCCTTCATTAGGTATAGTTTTCAGATATTTTGTCCTAGTTTGTGATTTACCTTTGCATTTTTCTGCACTAAAATAATTTAATTTGCTTGAAAGCTCACATTGCAACCATTAAACCAGTCTAGGCTTTGATTCTGTGAGTCTGTATCATGTATCATGAAGAAACAAACTATGACCCATGTATATGGATGAAAACTAAATGCCCTGAGTTATACTGCAGTTTTAAAATCTCTACAGCCTAGAACTCAGCAGTCACAAGGCTTTTAGGTCTCTCTGATGTCCCAAGATTATTTGTATTTTTTAAAACAATCATCCTTATCCTTCAGTTTCTAGTTGATAATGCTAGTTAATCCTTGAGTGTTGAGGATGCAAGAGACTCAGGAAGACTTCAATAGCATACATCCCCTTCATCAATGTTGGCAGTAGATGAATTCTGAATTTCAGATTGGCTTCAAAGAGGTCAGCCACATTTAATCTACTATCCCAGCTGATACATCCTTTTAGCTGATAACTTCACAGGTACTTCCAATTGGCCACCATCTTTCCAATTTTTCTTATCACTGTTGGTTGCCATTTATAGACTCAGTTCCTGGAGGGAAAGCACCTGCCACATTCACTCTACTCCATACAGTCACACAAGTTGCCATGTTCTCCCAAAATCCATCCATGGTAGGTGTTGGGATGACTGCCAAAGTTTTCAGCCATAAGAAAAATCTAGAAGAATCCAGATTACATGCATTTTTTATCATCTAGGGTTGAGCATCATACTTAGTTTTTAGAAAACATTTATAAGCATGTATATTGGCCTAAAAACCACAATTATGATGCAATTAGGTCAGTACTTCATGAGAAAGAGAGATAATGAGTTTGAAAACATTAATATTTCTTTACACCAGATTGAGATGATTCTCTCCCTCTTGCTGATTTAATTGTGTAGTTATTATCACAAACTTAGAATTCATGGTTACAAAATAGTCCCTACCTGTGACAATTTAAGGTGTCTAAAGAAATAATCTTTTATGCTATAGATCCATTTCTTTTTAAAGCTCATCTTCTAAACCACCCATAAGGGCAAGTTTACTAGCCAGAGACTTTCCCAGAAAGTCATTAACACATGCACTACTAACTTATCCATAGTACTGCAGTGATCTTACTGTTTTCGACAGCTGTCTCTTCTGCAGCTTGCTCAAAGATTATTTAATGGTTGCCATTTCAACCAGGTAAGGGAAAACTTGAGATCACTTGAATAGTTGTGTGAAGAAGACAGCACATGTTGTGATTGGTTACTTTTCTCTTGTTGCTGAGACAAAATACCCAACATCCAGAGTTAAAGGAGGAAAGGTTTACTTAGTTCACAGTTTATAGAGGTTTCAGTCTGTAATTAGCTGGCTCCAAGGGCAGGGCAAGATGGCACATGGCAGGAGAGTAACAGTTCATGGCAGTAGAAGACAGAAAAGCAATGGGTGGGTACTCAAGCTTCTTTCTGTCCCTTATACTGTATATAGGCTACCCTAGGATGAATGTAGCACTCACCCTTAATTCTAGCATTGGACTATGAATCAACCAACAAGCTCTAGATTCACCCACCTCTGAAAAATCCTATCTCCCATGACTACAGGAGGCTTTTGGGGGGCATCTAGACATAAATCATAACATTCTTCCCCTGGTCCCCCAAAGACTCAGGTACATTCCTTTATGCAAAAGGCATTTATTCCAGCTCTAAGAATTTCCAAAGTCCTAACAGTTGCAACACTGCTGAAAAGTCCAAGTCCCAAGTTTGCACTGAGATTTTTTTTTTTTTTTCAGAACCAGGGATTGAACTCAGGCCCTTGCACTTGCCAGGGAAGCACTTATTCTACCGAGCCATCTCCCCAGCCCTCTGCTCTGAAATTTAAGGTAAACTCTTAGCTGGGATCCTCTGTACAAATGAAAAGAAAGTTAAACATTTCCAACATTCAATGGCACAAGATAAACATTTTCATTCCAAAAGTTGTAAGCTGGAGAATATAAAGGAATGGGACTAAAGCAAGCCTAAAATCCAGATGGGCAAACATTAAGTCCCGTAGCTCCATGTGCAGCATCTGAGGCAATATGTGGCAAGATATGAACTCCAAAGGGCTTTGGTGGCTCCATCACTACTGCGCTTTTAGTGGTTGTAGCTTCCGTGGCTTCTCTCTTGGGTCCATCCTGCTCCCTCCTTGAAGTTTTCCTCAGATAATCCACATTCCTGATTTCTCCAACCTTCTAGTCTCCACTGCACCTTTTTTTTTTTTTTTAACTGGGGATTGAACTCAAGCCCCTGCACTTGCCAGGCAAGCGCTTATTCCACTGAGCCATCTCCCCGGCCCCTCCACTGCACCTTTGGCTTCACACAGCTTTACACACTGGTCTCTCAGAAGCACACTACCTGGCCTCTCAGGCCTTTTTCTGAAATCTGGGTGGAAGCCTTTCTAACCCTACAACTCTTGCAGTCTACATGTACCTAAAACCAGTGTCATGTGGATGATGCCAAGGTCTGCTACCAGCAGGAGCAGGAGCGAGGCTTCCATCTCTCCAGGTTATAGGGGTTGAGTGCCTGGCTTGCTGAATACTCTGAATCCAATTCCAAGGAACAAATTCTCTAGGCTGCTGCCACCTAGACTGTGGAGCTCTAGGGCTTTCTTCTCAAAGCAAAGTCTTTCACTTTTGCAATTTTGAAGTTGCAAAGGATGGGGTCCTGCTGCTTTCTGTGATGCCCTTAGGCCATCTTTTCTATTCTCTCATTCCTTCTCAGCAATCAAGAGCTCCTCTGCTCTATCTTTGCAGTCCACAGCTTTATAGGAGCTTCCTTTCTGGCCAAACTCACAATGTTTTAAATCATCCTGCTGGGCTCTTTGCTCTTGATTCTCACCACTTCAACATTCCACTGCTTTGAAATTTCTTCTACAAGATTAGTTAGTCCACCACCCTTATTTTTAGGCAGTCTCTGGACATGAGCAAAATGCAGACAAATTTTGTAACACATATCATCTGGAGTCCAACAGCCAATGCCATCTTTCCCAGAAGACATCTCCTGGCTTTGCTGTTAACCAAAATGATTTCTATCATTCATCTGGTCTTCTGAGCTCTGACCAGAATCTTCCATACAATACAGCCCACAGTGCTGCAGCTCTACTTTTTCATTCAGCATCTCCCAACCTTTCCTAACTCTTTCCATTCCAACAAGATAGTTCCAAAAGCTCTTGCCACATGGCCAGATGGCCAGGTAATCTCACAGCAATGACCTCATTTCTCTGGTACCAGATTCTGTCATAGTTATTTTTTGTGTTACTGAGACAAAAAATCTGACACCCAAGGTTAAAGGAGAAAAGGTTTATTTAGTTCTGTCTGTAGAGGTTTCAGTACATAACTGGCTGGCTCTAAGGCAGGGTGGCATGGCACAGGGGCAACCATTCATGGTGATGAATCTATTTATAAGCTAATTTGTTCCAAAGATTGTCCATTCTTTTACTAGTACCACAAAGTTGATTGTAGTTTTATAACAAATGTTAAAAGTGGGTAGTATCAGACATCTGACTATATTCTTCAATACTATGTTGGGTATCCTAGCTCTTTTGTTCTTCCATATGAACTTTAAAAAGTTTGTTGATATCTACAAAATAACTTGTTGAGATTTTAATTGGGATTATGTTGAATCTATATACAAAGATGGGAAGAACTGATATCTTAGTATCTGGTCTTCCTCTTTATCAACATGGGTTATCTCTCTCTCTCTTTTTTTCCCCCGTGGTACCGAAGATTGAACTCAGGACCTTGCACTTGCCAGGTAGGGCTTATGCCACTGAGTTATACTCCCAGCTCAACATGGGTTATCTCTAATTACTCACATTTTTTTATTTGTCTCATAAAAGTCTTCCTCACATAGATCTTTTTTTTTTCCTGTGGGGAGGGAATTGAGACAGTCTTACTATATAGTGCATGCTTGTCTTGAACTCATGGTAATGAATAGTACTTGTAAACAAATAGACAAATTTTGGAACAAATTAGCTTAGAAATAGATTCACACAAATAATCAACTGTTATTTGACAAAAGAGCAAAGGAAAAGCTGGACATTTGCACCCCAACTACTGAGGGAGTCTAGGTGTGTGCCCCTCTGCCCAGTACTGACATATGTTTTACATGTATTTTGTTAGAGTTATTCCTACATATTTCAATTTTGTGGTGCTAATATAAGTGATACTGTTTTAACTTCAAACTCCAATTATGCTGTTTATGTAGGAAAGCAACTGACTTTTATATATTAATCCTGTATAGTGCAATCTTGTGTAGACATCTAATATATATAATGTCTTCAAATTTGGTGTCTTGGTTGGGGGGGACTACTGCCTGCCCCTGAGGTCCTATTTTATTTTCTGAAAAATCACTTTTGGGACTGCCATCCTTGCTGTTGGGGGCATAAGCCTCAGGCCCTGTACCACCCTGCTGTTGCATGGGCAGGGAAAGGGGAGCACGATGCCAATAATTGTTAATCATGAATTTAATTAAGAAAAATAATCACTAAGTAGTTTCAATTTTTTAGATTTATTCTTGGGGATTTCTTATACAGTCATGTTATTTGCAAATAAAGGTAGTTTTACTTCTTTTTTCACATTGTGTATGCTCTTTTTTCCTTGTGTTATTGCATTTTCATTTCATTTTAAGACAGGGTCTTGCTATGTAGTACAGGCTGGGCCTGTCACATGTAGCGCAGACTGGACTTGAACTCGCATTCTCCTGCCTTACCCTCTCCTCTCAAGTGCTGGGATTATAACTGTGCACTATCACACCTGTCTAGTCTAATTCTTTTTATACATTGTCAGATTCAGTTTGCTAATATTTATTGAGGATTTTGGTATTTATTTTTGTGAGTCACAGTGGTATGTAGTTTTTCTTTCTTGTAATGTCTTCATCAGGTTTTGGTATTTATGAGTAATTCTGGCTTTGCAGATTGAGTAAGGAAATGTTCCTCTGTTTACATGCTCAGAGATGATAGAACATAGGTAGTATTTCTTCCTTTGATATTTTTTAGTTAACTTATAAAATCTGGGCCTGATGGTTTCTGTTTTGGAAGGTTATTAATTATAATTTTGTTTATTTATTATTATTGTTTATGTCTCACTACACAGATCCAACTTGTAGTGATCATTCCTGTTTTTCAGCCTCCCAAGCACTGGGATTACAGGCGTGCCACCATGCCCAGTCTCAATTGCTGTCTCAATGTACCCTGGGGGTGGGGCCCAGCATGGTGCACTGGGGATCAAACCCTATGGCCCCTGTGCCTGCCTAAGCAGGCACTTTAATCTGCTGAGCTATCTGGCTGGCCCTGGAAGGTTATTAATTATAGATTCAATTTAAAAAATACAGAACTATTTATCTTTTTGTGAGTTAAATAGGTTGTGTTTTAAGTAATTGATTCACTTTATCATGTATATTATCGAATTTGTGGGACAGAGTTGTTCTTAACATTCTTATCCTTTTAGTATCTATGAGATCAGTGCTGGTTGGCCTCTCTTTCATCTAATTTATCTAAAATATTAGTATTTTATGTCTTCTTTTTCTTCGTTAGCCTGGCTAGAGGTTTATTAATTTTATTGATCTTTTCAAAGAACCAGCTTTTGCTTTCAGGTTTTATTGTTTTTCTATTTTTACTTTCCTTGTTTTTCACCCTAGTAGCTTCAGGTTTATATTGATTTTCTTTCTCCATTTTCCTAATAAGGAAGCTTAAGTTATATATATATATATATTTTGAATTTTCTTAATGTAGAAATTTATACCACACAAATTAAACCTCTCTCTCTTTTCTCCCTCTCCTACCCTTCATATTCTATACATATAAAATTTATTTTCTAATTTTTTTTTTTTTTTTTTGAGGCAGACTCTTGCTATATGGCACAGGCTGACCTTGAACTTGTAGTGATCCTCCTGCCTCAGTGTACCACATGCTGGGATTACAGGTGTGTGTCATCACATCCCATATGCTTTTCCTTTTGTCTTTAATACTAATTTCTTTCATCAGTATTTTGTAGTTTTTAGTATACAGTCAGCCCTCTACAGCCACAGATTCTACACCCATAGATTCAATCAATTACACATTAAATTTTTTTTGTTTGTTTGTGGTATTAGGGATTGACATGTGTGCATGTTTGTGTGTGCATGTGTTTGTGTAGTAATGGGGATTGTATTTATACTTGTGTGTGTGGTCCTGAGCCTTGGCATTGAGCTACATCTTTAGAATATTTACTCTCTCTCTCTCTCTCTTTTTTTTTTTTTTTTTTTTGTGGAACTGGGGATTGAACTCAGGTCCTTGTGCTTGCCAGTCAAGCGCTTATTCTACTGAGCTATCTCTCCAGCCCCTCTCTTTCTTTATGATACAGAGTCTTGCTAAGTCACTAAGTTTCCCAGGCTGGTCTTGAATTTGAGACCTCCATGCCTTATGCTTCCAGGTGCTGAGATTATAGGCATCACTACTACATGAATTGAAAATATTTTTCAAAGGCTGTATTTATACTGAACATGTATAGATATTTTTCTTTGCCATTACAGTATTCCCTAAACTATGCAACAGCTATTTATATCATATTAAGTATCATAAACAATCTATATGGATATGTATAAGTTATATGGAAACACTATTCCATTTTTGTAATTAATGAACAGCATCTTACTATATTGCCTGGTTGGGTTCAAGTAATCCTCCTATCTCTCCCTTCCAAGTAGTGGGAGCCTTTGTGCCGGCCCATACATTTCACATAAGAGATGTTGGCATGCTTGGGTACTGGTATTTGTGGAGGATCCTGGAATCAGTTTCCCACAGATTTTTAAGGGAGGAGCACGTACAGGTGGCTCTGTGGCCTCAGGACCCTGCACGACTGCCCACACCCTTACCTGCCCTGACCATTTGCTCACATAGTTGCTCTAACTATTTCTTCCTGAAAGTGCCATCATCCTACAGCCACAGCACCCCTGGGCACTTCAGAAGGAGATGTGACCAGGCATTCATTTGGACAAGTGTTTCATTCCAAGATTCTCTACTTTTTGTTGTAATATAAATGTTTTCCTTACTTCATCTTCAGACAGTACACTGTTAGTATATAGAAATGTAACTGATTTTTACACATTTATTTTCTATGCTATAACTTTACTGAACATGTTGATTAGTTCTAAAGGTTTCTTTCTTTTATTCTTTTTTTTTTTTTTTTTTTTTAAGACAGGGTCTCACTATGCAGTTCAGGCTGGCTTTGAACTCACGGTGTAGCTGAGGCTGACCTTGAACTCACAGTGATCCTCCTGCTTTAGCCTCCAGAGTGCTGGGAAAGGGTTTCATTTTTAAAACTGTAATTTTTTAAGGTTATTTATATGTAAGATCATGCTAGCAAATAGATCTATGTTTTCTTCCTCCTTTCTGATTTTTTTTCTTGCATAACAGTTTTTCTAGACTTTGTTTTTCACTGTTGAATATGATGTTAATACTGTACACATATGGCCTTTATTATGTTGAGGTAATTCCCTTCTGATATATATATATATATATATATATATATATATTCCCTCCCGCCCCCCAAAACTGGGAATTGAACTCAGGCCCTTGTGCTTGCCAGGGAAGCACTTATTCTACTGAACCATCTCCCTGGCCCAGTTTCTTAGTATTTATCATGAACAGTTGTTCAATTTTTTCAAATGCCTTTTCTGTATCTGTGGAGATAATCATGAGTTTTTTTTTATCCTTTTTTATTTTTAATACAAGGTCTACAGGGTCTCACTACATAGATTGGGCTCATAGTGATCCTCCTGTTTTCAGCTTCCCAAGCACTAGGATTACAGATGCATGCCACCACACCCAGTCTCAATCTCTGTCTCTCAGTGCCCCAGGGGTGGAGCTGCTGACACAGCACACTGGGGATCGAATCCGATCCCTCCAGCTGCCTAAGCAGGTGCTTTAGTCCACTAAGCTATCTAGCCAGCCCATGAGATTTTTCGTCCTTTATGCTACTAATGTGATATATCATATTAACTGAAGTGTGTATGTGTTACCAGGAGTTGAACCCAGGACCATTTCATTGAGCTGTATCTCCAGGGCTACTGCCTTTTTTTTTTTTTTTTTTTCCTGAGACAGGGCCTTGCTATGTAGTTCAGGCTGGCCTTGAACTTTCTATGTAGCCCAGACTGGCCTCAAACTTGTGGCAATCGTCCTGCCTCAGCCTCCCAAGTGCTGGGATGGCAGGCATGTGCCATCATGCCTGGCTCCTCAGCCTTTTTTATTTTGAGATACTTGTGTTAAATTGCCTTGACTGGGCTTGAATTTGTGATTCTTCTGCCTCAACCTCCCAGATTGGTGGTTCATATTAATTGATTTTTTATGTGTTAATTATCTTTCTATCCCAGGGATGAATCCCACTTGCTCTTGGTGTAAGTTGTTTTTGGGTGTTGTTTTTATTTATTTATTTATTTATTTATTTATTTATTTAGTATTTTAGGGAAGGATCTACAGGGTGTTCAGTGTCTCACTACTAGATTGGACTTGGTGATCCGCCTGTTTATAGCCTCCCAAGATCGCTTCTCAGCCTTTTGGCTAAGATCAAGTGTATAGCCTCCCAAGAGCTGGGATTACAGGCATGCATCACTGCCCGATCTCAATTGCCTTCTCAGCATGCCCCAGGTGTGGGGCCAACACAGCAGGCCCTGGGATCAAACCCCCAGTCCCTGTACCTGCTTACAGGCACTTTAATCCGCTGAGCTATTTGGCCGGCCCCTCAGTGTTCTTTTTATACTGGGAATTGAACCCAGGGCTTTCACACATCATCAAAGTTGCGGGCATCTCCCCCACCCCACCCCCAGTCACTAGATTGCCTAGACTGGGCTTGAACTTGCAATCCTACTTCAGCCTTCCATACTGCTGGGATTATACCCAATGCATCACCATGTCCAGCTTGGTATATGATCTTTTTAACTTGGTAGTTTCAGTTTTAGTTCTTTATTTTGATAAAGGATAATTTATTTTATACCAAATTGTAGGTTGGTCAATTTTCTGTTTTAATATTTCTCTCCACTATTTTCTTGCTTCCATAGTTTGTAATGTCTGAAATTCTTGTCTTTGTTTCTCTATAGGTAAGGCTGTGGCTTCTTGTTTTCTGGCTTCTTTGAAGGTTTTCTCTTTGGTTTTAAGATTTTTTTTTTCCTATAGTTAGGACAGGGTCTAGAGGGTCTCATTATGTAGATTGTACTCGTAGTGATTCTCCTGTTTTCAGCCTCACAAGTACTGAGATCACAGGCATGTGCCACCACATGCCAGGCGGGGTCTGCATGGCACTCCTGGAATCAAATCCTGGTCTCTGAGCCTGCCTAAGCAGGTGCTTTAGTCTGCTGAGCTATCAGGCCAGCCTGGTTTTAAGCATTTTGAATATGATATGCCTAAGGGAATATTTTTTGGTATTCATCCTGCTTGGTTTCTTTGAGCTTACTAGATCAGTGCTCTGCTGTCTGTTGTGAATTTTGAAAAAAATTCAGCCAGTGTTCCTTACTCCACATATTTCTGCTTCATTCTTTTCCTTCTCATATTCTTTTTTATTTTGTTTTTTGAGACAGGGTCTCATTATGTAATTCAGGTTAGCCTCCAATTTGATGCTCCTACTTTAGCCTCCCAAGTACTGGGGTTACAGGTGTGTGTCACCATGTCCAGCTTCTTATAGTCTGACAATGCAGGTTATATCTTTTATAATTACCCCAGAATTTTCAAATACTCTGTTCTGTTTCTTTTTTCTTCATTTTTCTCCCCCTATACTTCAATTTGGGCAATTTTTATTTTTTACTTTTGGTCCCTTTTTTATTTCTGTATTTAGTATAGGGTCCACAGGGTCTACAGAGTCTACGTAGATTGGACTCAGTGATTCTCCTGTTTCCAGCTTCCCAAGAGCTGGGATTATAGGTGTGCGCCACCATGCCAGTTGAGACTGTCTCAGTGAGCTCTGGGGTCGGGGCTGCCATGGCACACCGGGGATCAAACCCCGACCCGTGTCTGCCTAATCAGGTGCTTTAGTCCACTGAACTATCTGGCTGGCCCTTGGTCCGTTTGCTTGAGACAGGGTTTCACTATGCAGTTCAGGCTTGCCTTGAACTCATTTTGTAGGCCAGAGAGTTCTGTGGGAGTGAGTTCCGTGCTCCATGCTGGCTCAGGGACCTCCATCGGGCCCTAGTCCACTTGCAGTGCTGGGAGGAGTACATCTTGGGGAAGCCTCTGAATCTGAGCTTTCTTTGTGTCTCCATGCCTTCTCCTCACTTGAGATTCATCAGGACAAGGGCTCTGACAGATGGTCATCTTTCAGTCTTTCCCATGCCATCAGGCAAATGTCTTACTGGGACTGGTGGACACACATATGCAGCGAGGCCCTCCATCTGCATGCCACCCAGTGTTGCTGCCTGGGCTGAGAAGCATTATGTTTCTCTAGTGTTTGTCCTGGGGACTCAGAGGTCACTGAGGGGGCAGTGCACCATGCTCTGGATAGAGTCTGGGGCAGTGGGCTGAGGTGTCTCTGTGCAGAGTGTGGCAGTGCTGCAGATCATGGGACCCAAAATCAAGGTCCAATAGCTGCTAAGCTATGCCCCCAGGAATATGGATGCCTCAGAACTGTCCCTAGGGACAGTGCCAGAGTCATGGGCCATGCCCCATGGAAGTGTTGGTGCAGCTTGCACCTTGGCATTATCTTGGTGCCCAAGAGCTTGCAGGCGGACAAAAGCCAGCTTCACACCTCTGTAGTAACTTTCCAGCTCCTCTGCCAGGTCCTCCAGAGCTCCTGCCTTTGCCTGAAAGTGGCAGGTCCTTTGAGGTCTACTCAGGGATCACCCCAGCCCTCAGAAGGAATGCCCTTGCTCAGCATCATCTCCCCATAGTATATCAGCTCATGGTCCTCTGGGTCTACAGACTACAGAGGTGAGGTAGGAGCAGATGGGCAGTGTTCTTGGGCACACAGCTCTGTCAGTGCATAGTTCATTAGTTGGCAGTGGCCCCTACCAAGGGCTGAGCTGTTCAAAGCCAGTGGCTGTACAGTGCCCCCACCCACATCTGAAGCACAGGCATGATCCTGATGGTCTCCAGGTCCATGGGATGAGGGCCTGGAGGGCCATATGTATTTTATAAATCAAGTGCAACTACGGGTCCTCCCCCAGCTGCAGGGCTGAACTATGCCATCTCACTGGTCAGCAGCAGCAACAGTGGCAGGGTGCACCTGCTGGAGATGTCATTCTGCTTCACTCAGGGTAAACAGCAGGCTCTTGAGTTGGTATCTGGCTATAGGATCGTAAGACGAACAAAAAGTTTCAGGCTGGCTCCCCTTTCTAGACCAAATTAGCTTCTTGGAGAGATTGCTACAGGTCATGGGTAAGAGTTCTACTTTTACTTTACTGGCCATTGTCCATTTTCATATTCCATTTCTCCAGCTGGGCCAGCAACCACAGCCACTGCCCTAGCCCCCTGCTCTACTGGGGGTGGCATTTGCCCACCTCCAGCTCAGCTCTGTAGGTGCCTGGATAGCATGGTCAAGTATGAGGATTCTCTATTTTCTCTTTTAAGAATTCCCTATGTATTTTATAAATCAAACCCTTGTCAGACATAGAGTTTATAAGTATTTCCTTTCATTGTGTAGATTGTCTGTTTACTCTGTTGAGTGTTTGCTATGCAGGAGGCTTTTACTTTGGTGCAGTTCCAATTGTACTTGCACTTGTCCATTTTTGCTTTTGCTGTGCTTTTTGTTCTCTGTAGATACACATTTTCTTGTTGTTGAGATAGGGGTCTCTATGTTGTCTAGGTGGACTTGAACACCCAGGCTCAAGTGGAAGTCCCTTCCTAGATTCCTGAGTAGTTGGGACTATAGGCAAGTAGTAACATGCCCAGCCCTTTTATTTGTCTCATTGCAGTGACTAGAAGCACTAGTATGAGTCAAACAGAAAAACAAACATCCTTGCATTATTCCTGATCTTAGAAAGCAAGCATTTAGTCCTTCATCATTAAGTATAAAGTTAGCTGCAGATAGATCACAGATGCCCTTTATCACATTAAAGAAGTTTCCTTGTATTTCTAGTTTTCTTAAGAGTTTATATTTTGGGCTGGTGAGATAACTCAGTGGACTGAAGTGTCTGCTTAGGCCAGCCCAGGGACCTTGGTTGGATCCCCTGTACCACATGCCACGCCAGCCCTAGGGTGGGCTGAGCCAGCCACAAAAAAAATAAAAGCATATATATAATATATAA
>NW_004524683.1:9023528-9029359 GCF_000260255.1 Octodon degus | reverse complement strand
GGCCCCTATATTTTTACTATAAAAGGATGGTTGTATTTTATCAAATGCTTTTTCTGTATTATTGCAATGATCATATGAATTTTCTCTTTTACTCTATAAATGTGGTTCAATATAGTGAATGATTGTCTAATGTGAAACATTCCTGGGATAAATCCTACTTAACCACAGTGTATCAGGTCTTTCTACATGTTATAAAATTTAACTTACTTTTTGTTTTGTTTTGTTTTTTGAGACAGAGCCTAACTACATAGTCCAGGCTGGTCTTTTAACTCACTAAATAGTCCATGATTGCCTAAAACTCACAATCCTCCTTTCTCAGCCTTCCAGAGTGCTGGAATTACAAGTGTGTGTATTGTCATTACCTGATTAAAGTGATGCCTACCAACTTTCTTTACTCAGTGAAAATTGTACTTTTTCCCTTTATTTTATTTTATTTTTTTATGTATTTAGTACAGGGTCTACAGGGCCTATAGGATCTCACTATACAGCTTGCACTTGTAGTGATCCTTCCTGTTTTTCAGTTTCTCAAGCACTGAGATTACAGGCATGCACCACCATGCCCAGTCTCAATCACCCTGGGGGTAAGGGCCAGCTTGGCAGGCCGGGGATCGAACACCTGGCCCTTGTGTCTGCCTAAGCAGGTGCTTTAATCTGCTGAGCTATCTGGCTAGCCCACTTGTTTCCTTTATGATTGATAAGTTTTTTTTTGCCAAGAGATACTTTAAAATTATATAAATATTCCATTTTTCATCAAAGGTTCACCTAGTAGTTTAGAATCCATTGATGTTTCTTCATTGTGGATATTCTGTTTCCAACTTTCAGCTACTATGAATAATGTAGTTATGGACACTGGTATACACGTATATGTTTAAGTTTATGCTTTAATTTTTTTTGGTAGATGCCTAGTTGTTTTTTTGTTTAAGACACAGTCTTGCTGTGTATTTAAGGCTCAAACTTGCAGCAATCCTCTTGCCTCAGCTTCCTGAATGCTACCAATTTTGTTTTTCAGTGAGTTTTGGCAGTTGGTATCTTTCAAGGAATTAGACCAGTTCATCAATGTTGAATTTATTGACACAAAGGTTTTCTATTATTTTGTTCTTTGGAATATGGAGTGATGCCATCTTTCTCATTCTTGATGGTGATATAATTTATATCTTTCATCTATTTTTGTATTGATCATCCTAGACAGAGATTTCAACTTTACTGATCTTCATAAAGAACTAGCTTTATGTTTCACTGATTTTTCTTTACTGCTTTTCTATTTCATTGACTTTTATTTTGATCTTCAGTATTTCCTTTCTTCTGCTTGCATTAGGCTTTGTCTATCTTTTGCTGACTTTCTTTGTTTGGTGGTCCTGTGGATTATACTCATTCTTTGCACTGAGCTATATATCCCCAGATACTTAAAAAAATTCTTTTTGACCCAGGGTCTTGGATAAGTTGCTAAGCTGTCAAAGCTAGGCTCAAACTTGAGATCCTCCTGGCTCAGTCTCCCAGAGTGGTATGGTTACAGGTATGTGCCATCATGCCCTTCATTGTCCTTTCTCTTTTTTTCCTTCTAACTACCTCTTCTTTCTTTTCTTTTGCTCTTCTTCCTCCTCTACTTCCAGTTCTACTTCTTGGATTTGAATTTAGGGTATGTTAGGCAAGCACTCTACCACTGAGTTTCTAGTCATCCTCTTTATCCTGCTTATAATCTGATCCTCCATGCTTAGCTACCACTGCCCCCCTATGTGTATGCTTATTATCAGATTTACTGATTTTTTAATAAGACTGTGAAAAATGTTATCTCTGGGCAATTTATTTTTTATGTATTTAGTACAGGGTCTACAGGGTCTTGCTGCACAGATTGGACTCGCAGTGATCCTCCTGTTTTCAGCATCCTAAGCACCGGGATTACAGGTGTGTATCACCATGCCTAGTCTCAATTGCTGTTTCAGTGTGCTCTGGGGGTAGGGCTGGCACAGCACACTGGGATCGAACCCCGTCTACCTAAGCAGGTACTTTAATCTGCTGACTTATCAGGCCAGTCCTTATCTCTGGCAATTTAATTTTTCAAGTGTCAGGAACTATTCTAATATTTTTGTACCAGGAATCAAACTCAGGATCTTTCACTTGTATTGGACACAGGGTCTCACTATGCAGCTCAGATTTGTAGTGATCCTCTTGTCTCAGCCTCCCCAGTGCTGGGATTACAGGCATGTGCCACCATGCCTGGGGTTTTGAGGCCTGGGGCTGGCATGGTGTACCTGGGTTTCAAGGCAGTACTGGGGATTGAACTCAGGTCCTTGTGTTTGCCAGGCTGAAGCTTAGACTGCTGAGCTATCTTCCAGTCCCCTGGCTTGAATTTTTTTAACAGACATTTGCATCCCCTTTTCTGTGGGATGTTGAGTCATCCTTTGAGTTTTGTATTGGTTTGTTGATCATCTACATTTATTTGTCCAGGTCTTTTACTTTTTTGAAATAAGCATGCTTTTTTTGGAAATGACACAGCTTGAAGTTATTTTTAATTTTTTAAAAAACACTTTAAAGCTGGGATATACCTTTAGTCCCAGCACTCCAGAGGCTAATATGGGAAGATTCCTTCAACCTAAGAGTTTAGGACTAGCCTTGGCAATACAGTAAGACCCTGTCTAAAACAAAAAATAAAACCAAACAAAACAGCTTTAAAAATCCATGTAGTAGCTGGGCATGGTGGCATTTACCTATAGCCCCAGCTACTTGGGAGACTGAGACAAGATGACTGCAAGTTTAAAGCTAGCTTAGGCACTTCAGTAAGTCCCTGTCTCAAAAAAATAAAAAGCTCAGTGGAAGACCACCCTTGGGTTCAATACCCAGTACCAGAACCAAACCAAAACAAAACAAAGCTCTATGTAGTCTCTTGGTACAAAAATATACAGAACACATACAGGCTGATATTTATTGTATTTCTCGTCTAGGTGCTTATTTTTATTTCTCTTTAAAATGGAGCCTGTGTAGTTAATAGGGAGTATGTGGTGGGATTACAGGCTTAAGAATCCTCTGTACTTCCTTCTTTTTAACAAGGGGCACTAGAAAAATGACAAACTCTGGTATCTTTAAGGAGTTCTGTAGGTCTTAGTCATCACTTCATTAGATCTTCCAGTATCCCTGGGAGGCTGAGGTCATTGACAATGATTTTACATCGTAGATTTTGAAACTGAGGTAAAAGTAACTGATTTTATCATACAGAAGGCTATATTTAGAAGTTAGCTTAAAAAATCATTTAATTCTGTATTCTCAGGGTCATAAAATTAGTATCTAGGGCAACGTTTTGGTTTGACCCAGGTGCTTTTCCTAGTTAAGGAATCAAGGTGAGGATCCTTATCACTCAAAAAGGTCAACAGAGAGTAAATAGCTTCTCTTGTTCAGGAGACTACAGGCCATGCCTTTGTTATGCCATGGCTGGGTAGGCACAGTGGAGATGCTGGAGTCTAAGGTTATATATTTACCTTTGGCAGCAGTCAGCATGGTGGAGGCCAGTTCACACTGCTGTGATTCCAAGTGTCCAAGTGTAAACCAGCGAGGATAACGGCTGGGGACCACAGACACCATATGGTGAGGGTGAGAAGTATCAGCAGCAGAAGCTGAGTTTTCTAAAACAGGTAACCTAGAAAACCCAGGAAGAGTCATCAGCCATCATCTGGACCATAGCCACCTTAGAGAAGCTTGGTCTTTGCTGGGGAGTAATTAGGGAAAGAAATATTAACTAAGAGCATTGAAGGTTTTAAATCCTGTATACTACTCAAAAAAAACAAAGCAAACAAACAAAAAACCAACCTGTATACTATATTCTCTGTGAGGTTAGTACCTAGGCACTTAAGAACTCTAGCTAAATAGTCCTTAGTGCTTAAGCCAAGGATTCTATGCTGGTTTGAAACAAGATTCCTACAGCTCATTGCTTTTGTGTCTTGGTGTGTACATACTTATCCTTATTTTCCCCAGATGTTTCTGGAGACCTATTCCTGGGAACTAATTCAGTTGAGTTATAGAAAGGCTTAAACCCCCTTTTTAGGTTGCCCAGTTGGCTCCAGAATAGGAGATTCAAGTCTTGAGGGCTTCATAAAGCACTCAAGGGTTCTCAAGGGTTTCCTCAGAAAATCCACCAAGAATACAGCTAGAAAGTCATTGAGTCATCAATGAGGAATCCCAGATACAAATCTTAGATCATATGAAATTATCTGAGTCATTTAATGGATTGGTGATAGATCAATGGAACAACTAGAGAAAGAAAGAGAAGAAAGTAGGATAAAGAAAGCACTGGAGAATTCTTCTTTGGTGGAGGCAACTGGTCTAGAATAGACTACTTACCTCATGGCACGCAAAGCTAATTTATAGGACAGATCTGGATCATGAGGCAGCAAAGCTGAGAACAAATACTTGGCAAATGTATGCATGGGAACACTCTCTCGATGTATGACTTCTCCAAGACCACTGAAAGGGCCTCCTGCAGGAAGAAGATAAGCCAGCCAGTTATTTAATCTCTCTGCTTCCATTTGCCAGCTGAGAATCAAGATCCCCTACATGTCATGCATGTTTGCTAGACATGGGAACCTTTATTACTTTTTAATGTCATAAATGTTCCTAAACCTGTGCTCTAGAAGAGAGAAGACCCACAGTCAAAGGCAATGTCTGTGACAGTAGCCCCTTCTATACTTAACTTCCAGCAGTAAGATGCACTGTTTCCGCAGTGTTTGCACGAGCTCGTCATCCAGCTGCAGCTCCTGGAGATGGCTTAGGAGATGCTCCTCATTACGGCACACTTTGTCCTGTGCATACAGGCCTTCGGGCATTACCCTCTGTTGGCCCATACCCATCAGAGCAACTTCCAGGGCTAATGACAGGTAGGACTCACTGCTGTTTGTGCATCCCGCAGCCACAGGTACATGCTGGTACAAAGGGAGTCTGCTTTCATTCATATCTGAGGACAACAGATAATCTTTAGGACAGGTCTGGTGGTTTGTTCTGTCTCTACCTCCCACTTTGGAATACTGCTTGGTCAACAGTTATCACAGAAGCTGAGTCAGAACCCTATAGCAGTGAGAAAAATCTACTGAAAAAAGTTACACAGAACCACAAAGATTTCTACTTTCTCATAATATATGAACAGATTAGGCCAGTTAGGGAGTATAAAATCTTTCTTTTGAAGCACACAATGAAATGTCATAATTGTCTGGTTTTGTGCCTATTTTACTATCATTAAAGAGATGAGATGATTATATTGTTGTAGGAATTTCTAGAGCCTGAGATATGGAAGGAACTAAGTATATGTCTATGATGAACAAATAAACCAAATATAACTTTAGGGCAGTCAGGTAGCTCAGTGGACTAAAGCACCTGCTTAGGCAGAGCACAGGGACTGGGATCTGATCCCTGGCACCACCAGCCATGCCAACCCTGCCCCCAGGGCATGCTGGGACAGTGATTGAGACTGGGCATGGTAGTGCACCTGTAACTCTAGTGCTTGGGAGACTGAAAACAGGCAGATCACTATGAGTCAGATCTATGAAGTGAAACCATATAGACCCTGTATTAAATACATAAAACACAACAACAACAAAAACCAAATATAACTGTAGGTTTTCAGGCTATAAGCAAAATATCATCATGCAGATGAAACAGATTAAAGATAATAATTTCTTGTAGAGGGGCTGGGGAGATAACTTGGCAGTCTAAGTGCCTGCTTGGCAAGTACAAGGACCACCCTGGTCTTGCATGCCATGCTGGTTCCAAAATTGGGCATGGTGGCACACACCTGTAATCCCAGCACTGGGGAGGCTGGGACAGGAGAATCACTATGAGTCCAAGCTGCG
>NW_004524683.1:9022366-9023282 GCF_000260255.1 Octodon degus | reverse complement strand
AAATTTTAATTTATTTATTTATTTTTCAGAACTAGGGATTGAACTCAGGCCCTTGTGCTTGCAAGGCAAGCACTTATTCTAATGAGCTATCTCCCCGGCCCCTAAATAAAAAAATTTTTAAAAATTCCTTGTACAAGGGCTTAGGTTGGTTTAGGGCTAATCTTTATATATCTACCCAGAGATATCTGAATCTGTCTAGTTAAACTTGCATTCTGCTAACACCTACAACTTCTATATTATTATCATTTATGTTTACGTATGTGTGTGGTACTGGCAATGGAACCCATGACTTCATGTGTGCTGTACAAATGCAAGACCACTGAGCTACATATATCCTTGGTCCTTTTTTTATTTTTATTTTGAGACAGGGTCTCACTAAGTTGCCCAGGCTAGCCTTGAACATTTAATCTTTGTGCCTTAGGCTTTTAAGTAACTGAGATTATAGCCATGATTCACCAATGGGTTCACAATTTCAGAAACAGACATAGTTCACAGTCTTAATTGGGCATGGTAGTGCATGCCTATAGTTTTAGCTACTGAGAAGTCTGAGGCAAATATATTCCTTGAGGACTTTGAGGCCAGCTGGGGCAACATAGTGAAATCCCTTCTCAAAAAAAAAAAAAAAAAAAAAGCCACAAAGCCAGTCCTGGTTTCTTTTCTTTTTTCTTTTATCTGGTAAGTATTTATGGAAGACTATTACATGGCAGTTACAAAGATAAATAAGTTATAATTTCTGCTTTCAAATAGCTGATACTTGAAACTATAGTGCAGTTAAAGTAGCTAAAATAACAAAGAGATGGCATAAAGGAAAGAATTAATTTTGCCTGTAGTTCTGGCTACTCTGAGACTTTATTAGACTATTCTCATTTGTAAATTAGTAGAAAACAAATGAGGGAGACAGTTCAAAGGAAATCAA
>NW_004524683.1:9012597-9022266 GCF_000260255.1 Octodon degus | reverse complement strand
TCAGAACCAGGGATTGAACTCAGGTCTTTGTGCTTGCCAGGGAAGCGCTTATTCTATTGAGCCATCTCCCTGGTCCCAAACATAATTGTTTTTGAGGTAGGGTCTCACCATGTTTCTTAGGCTCTGAATTTAATGATTCAAGTAACCAGGGTTTTAAGTGTATGCCACCACACTTGGCTTGATACATTTTCTGGCATGATAACAATTATCTCCCACTTCTAGATTGCTCTAAAGTTCTGGCCTCTGACTTCGCAAATTTTTCTGTCCTTTCTTATCCCCTAGGCTACATTCTTTAGGAATTCATGGTTAGAGAAAGGAGAGGAGGAAGGAAACTGGAAAAATAAAATGGACAGGGCCAGACCACAGTGTGGGAAAGGAAAATTGAAATGAGCGGAAACCGCTCAGGGACATCCAGTGTGGACAAAATGAGGGTGTGGAGGCTGAAAGAGGGTAGAATAGAGTTTGACATGGATTAGAGGCCTGCCAAAGGCAGTCCCAGCTTGCCTCAGGCTGACCCTTGTACCTGACACTTCCATATAACCGTCATCATTGAGGCGGCAGGCTTCAGTCAAGGTGAGAAACAGGCAGCCAACAGGATCCAGAGGGTGGCCCACCCAGCCCTCCAGGTTTGTGATGGTCGTAGTTCCTCTCTGCAACAGTTCTGGAAATAGTAGGTTCAAAGTTTTAGACAGTGAGAGAAACACATTGCTTTTTCTCCTTGCTTGAGTCTCCTTATCAGGTCTCAATTAAGGCTTTGAAAAGAGAGTCAAGGAAAAGTTTCTCTTTTTGTTTTGCCTTGGGTTGATAGGAAAGATCGCGAGCTTACCTGACAGCTGTAAGCTTAAGTGGTCTATTTAGGCAGCCTGCTCATACTACATATGTGGACACGCACTTGCCAGCTTACAAGGGTTTTTAGTGGGCCCTTCAATCTGCACCAAGAAGGCAGATAGGTATCACTGTTTCCAGTTTACTGATGGGAAAACAGATTCTTGAGGTGGAATTACTTGGGATTTCCTAGCCGCTGACACACCATGATATTTAATGAAAATTAAATTTTGAAGTTTTTATGCCCTGAAGATCTTCATCAGTCTTAGGTCTAAAGAGTTAGATGACTCCTCATTACTCTACCTTTCTTCTGATGCTTGTAGATTTCCAGCTGCCTCTGCTGCTGCAATCGCAGAGTATTAATAATGGCGACTGTGAGTCTGAGGGCCTCTTTTGGATAACCATGAGAACGCAGGGCATCAACCCGAGCACAAGCTGTAGGCACATGCTCTACCAGATAAGAAGAAAATATGGTGGAGTTAAAATTTCAAATAAGGAAAATTCATGCTTTAAAATGGAAGTTTATGTTTAATCCAGTATTTATTTGTTTGCTCATTTTTGAGACAGGATCTTATTATGTAGTCCAGGCTAGCCTTGACCTTGCTGTGTAGCCCTGGATGGCCTCAAACTCATGTCATTCCTCCTGCTTCAGCCTCCCAGGTGCTGAGATTACAGATGTGTGTCACTGTGCCCAGGTGATATCTATTTTATATCAGGTTGAATAAGTCACCTTGAAAGAACCAAGCTGCAGCCTCAGTGTGACAGTACACTGTAGAAAGGCACATACAATTAGGATAACAAAATGTAACACCTTGTGAACATGTATTATGGGAACCCAGTAGAGATAACAATTAACTGCCCAAAGGGAAAAAGCTCCATTCTTTTAGCAACCTTTTATTTCCTAAAGGCCCATTCTATGCTATTCAAAGAAAGAAAGCAGAAATATAAGAAAGAAATAGCCATTGTCATCAAAGAGCTCACAAGTAATACAGAAAGATAGTTATAAAACAGCTAACAAAGAATTAAAATGAGACAAGTCAATACACAGTGAAAATAATATTTGAGCTGTGCCTTGAAGGACAAGTAAGATTATGAATAGGTAAACAAACAGGAAAAGTCTTCCTGGCAAAGGGATCGTATAAATAAAGGCATATAAGGAAAAGCATAAAAAACATTTACAAAAAAAAAAGCATTTACATAATATCTACAAAATATAGCAAATAGTTTTGGATACTAAGAATTATGACTGGAATAGCCTGAAAAGATAGAGTCTGGAATGTGAAGAGGCTTGAACACCATTCTAAGGCATTATATCTATCAGGATAACGGTAGACTGCTAAGGGCTTATAAATAGGTGAGTGATTATAACAGGCTTTATAGTTTATTTCTTTTAAACCTAACATTAAAAATCGAAGACAACTAAATAATTGCAGAAGATTTGAAAACATGTAAATATACTAATTCCTCACAAGGAATATAGTATCTATTACATATACTGATAAAAAGATTTGAAAACATAGGTAAGTATAAAACAAAAATCAGAGATAACTTCTAGTTTCATGTACATTTATCAAAATTTCTTATTTTTACTAAAAATGCAACACTATTATTTTGCACACTTTTTTCAAGTAATAGCACATAGTAGATATCTTTCCGTGGCAGGTATTTTTCTGATTCTCCCAGTCCCCAGCCTGCTTGCGCATGGAAGCATACTGTCTGCAGGGTACTCAGCTTAGTACCGAAGGAGATAAGATAGGACAATGAATTTTGTAGGTTCCAGGACATCTGGGGACATCTGAAAACACCTGAGAGTTTACACTGGACACTTCAAGACTCTGACCACTGAGATGCAAGACTGACAGAGAACTTTAACCAAAGATGTTTATTGGGATCTTCCCGCCTTACGTCTCCTGCCTTCTCTCCATCCTTATAAAAGGCACACATTTCTCTTGTTCACTGCTGATGTCCTTATCATGCTCTCTGCCTGCACCCAGGAACAATAAATTTTAGGCCATGTTGCTTTTATACAAGCCTGGTGGTTTCTGCTGGTTATCCCCTCCCCTGTATTTTATAATTAAATGTATTTCATAATATGTATGTTTCTATAACATTAAAATGATTGCATATCATTCCACTGAGTATGTGCTCATTTTCTGAGTTAATCAATTCCATATTGTTGAACATTAGATGGTTTCCAATTTTCCCATCTGTAAATTATTTATATCTATGCTCTAATGAATCTCTTAGCTTTATTCAATTCTAAGTTAATTAAAGCTCAGGATAAATTCTAAGACACAGAGTTCCTTGATTAAGTGGTATGTATGTTTTTTAAAGGTTTTTCATAGGTGTTGCTAAGATATCCTGCAGAAAAGCATTTATGTCCACCATTTATATGAGTACCCATCTTCATGAAGCTTCTCCCACTCTAGAAACAAATTATCTTTATTTTGAAAATCCCTGACCATTTGACAATCAAAAACAGAAAATCAGTATTGCTTTTACAGTTTTGTTTATTAATGAGGTACACATTTTTTAATATGCTTGTTAAATTTATGTTTTAGAGGTGCTAGATCAGAGAAAAGGTGATCAGAGGGAAATTCAAGTGGTGACACACAGTGAGTTTGGCCAAGATTTCTGAGACAGTCCCAAGGACATATGCAGATATAGAAAGAGTTATAGAAGTAGGGAACTGGGAGAAAAAAAAGAAAATCTACATGACTATTGTAAGACTTAGATTAGAAAATAAGTATTTTTAAAAAGAATATCTATTTTTAGATAGACATGGTGGTCCATGCTAGGACAGGAATATAAAATATTGGTTCAATCCAGGTAGTCCCAGTACCACATAATAAATTAAATAAGTAAGTAAACAAGTCTATTTTGGAATGGGTATTTTGTAATAAATTCAAGGATGGACTGATTGATAGTAAGCCAGAAAATTATTTCATAAGGTTTTAACTTGGGATAGAACAATTCTATTTGTTATGAAGCAAAATAAGAAGGTGGGAAAGAAATATGGAAGAAAGCCTGGTGACAGATTCAGACTCAGACTGTGTCCTAATTATTAGAACAGAATAATTTAAGTTTCAAACTTAGTGGTTGTTAAGCACAACACTCAGTAACTGCTCACTGAGCTTGTGAACTAATGTTTAATGGCTTGTCATATTTTTGAGATGTATTAACTCTTTTATTTTCCCAAAGACTAGGGCATAGGATACAAATTCCTATTTGAGGTTATTGTAGCTCAATTAAGAATATATACAAATAGCCAAGGCTTCAAATAAATACCCTTGACCCTGGGAAAGGGCCCAAAAGAACTATATGAAGCCTTCCAAAGTGTAACTGATACAACTGGTGGCTATGCAGATGGCGCATTTGGGCCTATATGAAATGAGACTGGGTCCTAAAATTCTCACAGTAAAGGAAGGCTAGACTTACCAAGCCACAGTGGCTGGCCATGTGAATTAAAGAGCAGTCGCTCACTTTCTCGTTGGCAGGCAGGAGCTGTATATATATCACTGCTGATTATTCGTTGTAGATGGCTATCCTGCCAATGTAATTCACGACCCTCAATGGCTCTAGTGAACACTGTTCTTCTTGGTCTGGATAATGAGTCTGGGGAAAGAAAAATATGCAGCAGTACAATGTTGGGTAAATGGGTCTTAAATGTGGGGCTGAAAAAATAGTATGAGGGCAATGAAAATAAACACTGCTATCTGTTGGAGTATTGTGTTGCCTCCTTCTTGGGTAAGTTTTTAGTATATCTGTGTCCTCTATGAGAAGAACTTTTTATCAGAGACCTATGGTTCCCTTTTTCTTCCACAGAAGACCAATTTCTACTGGGACTCAAAAACATATGAAGAGAGGCAGCCATGCTCAGCTGATAAATCATGACAGAAATTGCTTCTACAGAAGCCAGACACAGAAATAATCAGCTAGATAACTTCCCTGGCTAATTCATAATTTCTTTCATTTGCAACGTGACTGTCATCAGACTAAATCTTCTATGAAATTTATATTAAAAAGTAAAAAGGAGCTGAAGCCCAGTACATGCTGATACCTTTATTATACTGGTAACTGCAGATTTGTTGTGGGTTTAAATATTCTCCCAAAACCTCATGCAGTTTTATTTTATTTTATTTATTTTTATTTTTTTTGGTGGAACCGGGGATTGAACTCAGGTCCTTGCGCTTGCTAGGTAAGCGCTTATTCCACTGAGCCATCTTCCCGGCCCCTCATGCAGTTTTAGATGGGCCTTTATTGGAGGCAGATGAATCTAGAATTTGTGCTTGATTTATAGTGTAATACTGGGATTAAGGGTGCTCAGATTAAGGGTGGGTGATTTTGGATCAGTCCACTGGTTGGACTGGCACCACCCTAATCCAAGCAGTCTAAGTAAAAGGGACAGAAAATAGCTTGTTTGGCCCTTTGTCTCTCATTGCTTTTGCTGTCTTCCTCTACCATGACCTGTTGCCTTTCTGCTATGTGCCACCCTCTCCTTAGAGCCAGCATATATGGACTACTGTGAACTAAATACACCTTTCCTCCTTTACCTTTGGGTGTTCTGTATTTTGTCTCAGCAATGAGAAAAGTAACTGAGACAGTTGTCTTGCTTCTAATAAGAAAAGATGATGCTGACAAAAGACTAACTTGTTTTTTCACTGGAATCTTACTATGCCTTCTCTCTTTAGAAAAAGGCCACAGGGAAACCAATGCTGCAGACAAAGTAAGTTCAGTTCTTAAGAGTGGTATGTAGGGGAAACAAATGGAAGCTATCTTGTCATAAACTATGGCCTTTGGGAGGTTCATGGAAATGACACTGAAAAAAATTAAAGCCTAAATGGGATCATTAAAGTGACATATTTCCATATTAAGGGTAGCTGAAACTATTTTTTGGTCAAGAATTAAACTACACAGAGAGATCCAAATTAGATGTGCATCTATACAAAAGTTACATTTCTTGTTATATAGGTCTTGTTTTATCTTGGTCTTAGCCATCCAGCAGAAAAGTATAAAAATGAGGTATAAAAAGTAAAGCCATATTAATATGCTTAGCTGTAAAAGGCTCAAGTCAACAACTTCTGACACTGCCAGTCCTATGGATAACTCACTACTATTATGGACTACTGGACTATATTGTAATATTTTGCTGAATTCATGCACCTACAATATTTAAATGCCGATGGAATACCCTTCTCTGACAAAACTAAACAAAAAAAAGGGGATACAAAGGAAGGACCATTTTGTATCTGTATATACAAAAGAGTGAGGATAGATATGCAGCTACTTTCTCTTAATTCAATGAGAAGAAAGATTCGTACTAAAAGTGTTTGGACAGGATATCATGTCTGCATCTTGTACTATGAATAACCATAATATGCAATGTATTAATTATTGAAACTGTCCTATTAATCGGTTTTGAAACTGTCTTATTGCTATGTTTCTCAATAAAATTAATAAAAATATGATTTAAAAAAGATGTGTATGTACTGATTCTGTGAAAAAAAATTATGAGGGAAAGCCAGAGAAGTCAGATTTGATATGAAAAAAGCTAAAATATTTATTCATGTAGGAAAAGTCCTTGGAATTTGCTCATGTCTTTACAAAGTGGGTAAGGATTCAGATGATCAAAGGATATTATCATTAGAGTAGCACCAAGGGTAATTACTGCTTCTGTTCACACTGCAGTTAAAGCACACTGACTTTTCTACTGGCTGCGGTTTAAATCCTTGTTATGCTAAACTGAGAATTTGTCATGGTTGTGTGCAGTTCACAGTGGAGACTGAGCTCTCTATGCTTTTTAAGAATTAAGTCAGAAAAATAGTATGTGCCAGATATGTAGCATGTACTATTCAAGGATCCAGAATGTATAAAGTTCTTGTCATAATAGACCTTTACTTCCAAAATATATAGCATATAAGATATTTCTTATGGTTCTAAGTGCTACAGAATAGACTCAAAGTTAGGAAGGAAGACAAGCTGATGTGAGGTGGGGCTATTGTGTTACATACAGAATGATCTCTATAAAAAAAACATTTGAAGAGTTACATGTGATGGTGTATCCTTGTAGTTTTAGCTTCTTGGGAGGCTGAGGATCACCTGAGCTCAGGAATGTGAAAACATATCTCAAAACAAAACAAAACAGACATTTGAGTAAAGATCTGCAAGAACTGAAAGGGAAGCCTTAGAGACAATTGAGATAATAGCATTCTAGGTAAAATGAATAGTAAATGCTAAGTTCTCATGTAGGAGAATGTATTTGTAGTGTTTGAGAACAGCAAAGAGGCCAGAATAGTAGGAATGAAATGACCTGGTACATAGAAGAATCTTAGTATTTCCTTTTTCCAAGGAAAATGATTTATATGGGACTTGGATTTTGTTTCTTCTGTCTGTCTGTCCATCTGTCCGTCTGTCCGTCTGTCCATCCATCCATCCATTTAGTGTAGGATCTCTCTACACAGCTTAGACTCATAGTGATTCTCCTGTTTCAGCTTCCCCAGTGCTGGGATTATAGGTGTCACCACCATGCCTATTTTTGGTGGCTGGCACAGCATGCCCAGGGTTCCAGGGACAGTACAGCATGTAGTACTAGGGACTGAACATGGATCTTTGCACTTGCCAGGCAGGTGCTTAAAATGCCAAGCTATCTCCCCATCCCCTGGGACTTGGATTTGGAAACTGATGATAAATTTGTGATGCTTTAAAACTATCACTTTCTTCAATTTTCTGTTACTATAGCAAAGTAACATTCTATATAATCAATGGACATTTTTTCTTTGACTATATCCCCCTCCTTTTCAAGGAAACAAGTTTCTTTTCAAAGTTGGCTATGTGGCTGTGCCATACAATTTTTCAATTCAAGTTATCAATAAGTATGGATTCATGCTTTTTAATTTAAATATCCTTTGAGATGGAGCTGCTTTCATGGATGGAAGTTCATTTAGATTTTTTTTTTTTTTCTGTATTTTAGGGAAGGGTCTGCAGGGTGTTCAGGGTCTCACTACTAGATCAGATTCCTAGTGATTCTCCTGTTTACTGCCTCCCAAATGCTAGGATTACAGGCACACGCCACCATGCCCAGTCTCAATTGCCATCAGTGCCCCAGGGGCAGGGCTGGCACGGCAGGCCTGGGGATGAAATACCTGGCCCCTGCGATCTGCCTAATCAGGCACTTTAATCCACTCAGCAATTTGACTGGCCCTTTAGATACTATTTCTAAAGCCTCAAAATCAAAGAAAAAATTTTCGTTTTGTCTTTCTGAGGCAAGGCTTCACTATGCAGTTCAAGGTAGTCTTGAATTTATTTTGTAGCCCAGGCTTGCCTCAAACTTGCAGTGATCCTCCTGCTTCAGTCTTCTGAGTGCTGGGATTATAGCTGTGCACCATTATTCCTGGCAAAGAGGAATATTTTATTTTATTTTATTATTATTATTTTTTGGTGGAACTGTGGATTGAACTCGGGCCCTTGCACTTGCCAAGCAAGTGCTTATTCTACTGAGCCATCTCCCTGGCTTGGACACTTTTAAAAACTTGTTTTTGTAGGCTTTTGGACCTAAAATCAATCCAAACTGAGGTCAAAAGAGTCTGGAAGATAGAAAAGAATCATTCAGAAGGCTCTAAGACTTTATTTTGAATACTATATAGCCACTCCAGATATGGAAGTGGACAGCATCCCTAATGTCAAAGACAAAAGCTTGTCTTTAAGATTTACTATTTTAAGATGAATAAAGATGCACGGTTTTCTTACTTAGGATGGCAATTTTGACAGCCAAAAGGCTTCCCATCCACTACTGCTTAGGGCTTTACCCTCTTACCATTTGAAGTACTAGGCACAAAGAGCCTAAAAAAGATACTTGCTCACCTGCACTGTGACTGACATTCTGGGGAAGGGCATTGGTGATGTTGGGCAGCTCATGGCCATAATTCCCATCTTCCAGGGGACAGACATCCAGGTCACTCCACTTCTGCAGTTGCTGCAGCCAACAAGACTTTTCTTCCAGTTTGCAGTGTGGATTTAAAATTATGCACACCCATAAAGCGCCTACAAAATAAAGTAATCCACATTTTTATATCTCTACTTTGACATATGTGTAAATCTTAATGTTTCAGTTTTATTTTGAGGTGGTAAAGTTTTTGTTACAGTAGGAGCTGGGGATATAGTGCAATGATATAGTGCATATGTACAATGCATAAGCCCTGAGTTCAATCCAAGCACCTAAAAACAAAGCATAAGCTTTTCTCAATATAAAAAAATTGCTAAGATTTCCAGAAGTGGCCTACTTTTCCATTCTAAGGCTTTCTTAAAGCAGGGTGACTATCTTGTTATCTGGATCTACGTGCCTGTGATGAGGTACAAGACAGATTTAGATTGAGAATACTGAGCTCAAATTTGCAGTTTAATGAATACTTATTGAGAGCTTTCTACTCACCCACACCCTGTGCTGGTGAAGAAGAAACTGTTTCTACTCTTAAGGAAACTGTTTCTGTCTTGTGGGGAGGCAGACAGATAAAAGTCCTTTGAAAATAATGTGCTGAACAAAGATTATGTTCAGAGTATAATAACGCAGAGGAAAGACATTTTGTATGAAGACAGGACTGGAAGGAAAGTACTCAAGAAAGTGTCATGATACAGTAGGAGCTGGGGATATAGTGCAATGATACAGTGCATATGTATAATGCATAAGCCCTGAGTTCAATCTGAGCACCTAAAAACAAATTATAAGCTTTTCTCAATATAAAACATTGCTGGGGCTGGTGAGATGGCTCAGTGGTCTAAAGCACCTACTTAGAACAAGCTTAGCAAAGCACAGGGACCACGGTTCAATCCCCCAGCACCACATGCCAG
>NW_004524683.1:9004040-9011752 GCF_000260255.1 Octodon degus | reverse complement strand
TTTTTTCTTTCTTTAAAATAAAAATAACTGATGTCAATAAAAAAAAACAAAACATTGCTAAGATTTCCATCCATCCATCCATCCATCCATCCATCCATCCATCCATTTGGTGCAGGATCTCATTATGCAGCTCAGACTCCTAGTGATTCTCCTGTCTCAGCTTCCCCAGTGCTGAGATTACAGGTGTGCACCACAATGTCCAGTTTTGGTGGCCAGCACGGCATGCCCAGGGCTGCAGGGACAGTACAGCATGTAGTACCAGGGACTGAATCTGGATCTTTGCACTTGCCACGCAGGTGCTTAAACTGCCGAGCTATCTTCCCATCCCCTGGGACTTGGATTTGGAAACTGATGATCAATTTGTGACGCTTTAAAATTATCACTTTCTTCAATTTTCTGTTACTATAACAAAGTAACATTCTGTATAATCAATGGAAATTTTTTCTTTGACAATATCTCTCTCCTTTTCAAGGAAACTAGCTTCTTTTCAAAGTTGGCTATATGGCTGTACCATATAATTTTTCAATTCAAGTTATCAATAAGAATGGATTCATGTAAAATACCTTTAACATACCTCACAGGACTAGAGAAAACATTCCTAAAATTCATCTGGAAGCAAAATTGACCTAGAATAGCAAAGGCAGTCCTGGGCAACAATCACAAGGCAGAAGGTATAATCCCTGATTGAAATTATGCTACAAAATTACTATGATAAAATCAGCATGGTACAGGCAACAAAATAGGCCTAGGGACCAGTGGAACAGATTAGAAGACAGAGAAACAACTACAAACACACTCAGCCTTATCTTTGAAAAAGGAGCCAAACATGTTCACTAGAAGAAAAATAGCCTTAAATAAGTGGTGCCAGGAAAACTGGCTTTCCACATGCCAAATACTGAAACTAGACCCATATCTATCACCATGCACTAAATTAAAGTCAAAATGGACCAAATATTAAATATTAAAAAAGAAAAACTAAATCTACTGGAAAAGAAAGTAGGCCTATGTCTTGAAGACGTAGGTATAGGCAGAGATGTCATGAACAAAACCCAAACTGCATGGGAAATACTTCAAAGAATCAAATCTAGGAACTCATCTGATTAAAAAGTTTTTGAACATCAAAAGAAATCACCAACAGAGTGAAAAGAGAGCCCAGAGTGGGAAAAATTTTAGTCAGCTGTCCTTTAGACAAAGGACTTACATCTAGAACATATACAGAACTGAAAAAAAATCAGACCCCCCTGCAAATTCAGACTCCATCCCAAAGTGGTACCTGAGATGAATATATACTTCTCAGATGAATACAAATAGCAAATAAATATATAAAAAATGTTCAATGTCATTAATCATTTGAGAAATACAAATTAAAACACTGAGATTCCATCTTACCCTACAGAGAATGGCTATCATCAAGAAATCAACCAATAATAAATGCTGGAGCGGTTATGGGCAAAAACTCCTAAATGTAGTTGGGAGTATAGACTGGTGCAACTACTGTGGAAATCAGTGCAGAGATTCCTCAAAAAGCTAGGATTAGAGGTTCTATTTGACCTAGCTATTCTCCTTTTGGGTATTTCCTCAGAAGAATTAAAAACATCACATCACAATGATATATGTGCATCCATGTTTATAGCAGCACACTTTGTCATAGCTAAATCTTGGAAACAACCCAATGCCCACCAACCAAAGAATAAAAAAGATGTAGTATTTTTATATAATAGAGGATTACTCAGCTGTAAAGAAGGATAAACTCAAGGCTTTTATAGGGAAATGGATGCATCTACAGACCATACTCATAAGTGAAATAAATCAGTCTCAGGGCCGGGGAGATAGCTCAATAGGATAAGCGCTTGCCTGGATAGTGCAAGGGCCTGAGTTCAACCCCTGGTTCCGCCAAAAAAAAAAAAAAAAAAAAAGAAAAAAAATCAGTCTCACGTGTGTAAATATCATATTGTCTCCCTAGTGTGAAAAGCTGAAAGAGTAAATAAGGTGCAAAATGTACAATGATGTCATGAAATACAAAGACGCTGCTCAAAAGGGAAGAGAAACTGGAACGGGGGACAGGAGAAAAGAAGGAAAGGAAAAAGAAAAATAAAATTAAATACGCACACCAGATAGTTAAGGTAGTTATACTACTAATTGCTATTAGTTCATTGAAAAGAAAAGGTTATGCTTATATTGTTTGATCACTTTTTCAAGCCTGTATCTTGTAATATGAACAATACTTTGATGATAACAATACACAATGCACTAACCATTGTTACTCTCCTACAGTCTTATTTTGAAATTTTATACCATTGTTTTTATTGTTTATTTTTCTTTTACTTAAAAAAAAAGACTAGACTAGTGCTCTTCATTTAAAGATCTTTTGAGATGGAGCTGCTTTGATGGATGGAAGCTCATTTAGACAATATTTCAAAGCCTCAAAGTCAAACAAAACAAAAAATTTTTTCTTGTTTTTTTGAGACAAGGCTTCACTATGTAGTTCAGGGTGGCCTTGAACTCACTTTGTAGGCCTCAAACTCAAAGTGATCCTTCTACTTTAACCTCCTGAGTGCTGGGGTTATAGGTGTGCACCACCATTCACAGCACAGAGGAATATATTAAAAGGCCATTTTAGCCTTATTTTTAGATAGCAACTAACGATGAGAGTTCCTAATGGTTCAATTCCATTAAAAAAATACCATGAAATATAAACCATAATATATAATAATTACAATGATGGCTCTTTAGGGGATTATAGTATTAGTGGTATTTATTTTACAGTTTCAGAAGTCTTTTCATCTACAGTGAAGAAAATGATTTTCATACTTAATCTTCACATCTGAAAAAAGAGGACAAAAGAAGCTATTAGAATGACTTCGGTATCTAAGAAACACAAAATCAATAGGGTATTCGAAACAGGAAACAAACTGGGTAAACTGAGACAGATTTAAGCGATTAAAGAGCCAGGATGCTAATGTAATAGTCACACAGAAGTTTTAATTTCTTAGTCATTCCAATATTAAGAAGATCCCTATACAGTAAGCATAAGTACTTTCACCTGTAAGTTAAAAACAAGTTTTCTATCTTATGACTTTGTTTCAAAAACACTCAGAAACTGTCATATTTTTAAGACTCAGCAAATTTTGCAGTAGCCTACAGCATTCACAGGAATGTGTTATAAGCTGTAGGAAAAACCATGTCTTCATACAACGTAAAAAAAAAAATACTATAGTTTGGGCACAGTGGCTCATACCCATGGTCCCAACACCGTAGGAGGCTGAGGCAAGATCCCAGTCTAAGTAATTTAGTGACTTATTGAAACTGTCTCAAAATAAAAAATGAAAAAGGTTTAGAGATACACCTCAGTGTGAAGGCCCTGGATTCAACCCTTAGTACTAAAAAGAAAACAAAACAAAAAAACAAACTTCAAAGCAAAGTTAGCTATTATGGAAGTTTAAAATTTACATAATTGTTATACATTACATAGATGACAGTAATAGCTGTCATCTTTCTTCAGTATCTATGCATCACATTAAACATTTATATACATTATCTCAAAATATATTTCAACTTGTGGATCAACAAGTCTTGGGCTGGTTGTTGAAAGTAGAAAATGGGAACCATGGATAAATTCTAGATTTTCTTTGTGAGAAATTGGATACACTTTGGTGCTTTGTACAGAAATGGAGAGAGCAAAAAGAACATCAGGTTTTGGCAGGCAAATTAAGAGTTCTATGATGGCCACTTGAGATTTAGATGTTTCTTAGAAGTGATGGGCAGCTGGACAGTTTGAAGCTCAGAGAAAAGGTTTGGATTGGAGAAATACATTTGTTTTCACTTTTGTTTATTTGTGGTGCTGGGCATTAAAACCAAGGCTTGTACATTCTAGGCAAGTAATCTACCCTTGAGATACACCTCCATGTCATCCTTTTTTTTTTTTTTTTTGGGAAGGGTCTACAGGGTGTTCAGGGTCTCACCACTAGATTGGACTCATGGTGATCTGCCTGTTTACAGCCTCCCAAAAGCTGGGATAACAGGTTTGCTCCACCATGCCCCGTCTCAATCTCAGCCTCAGTGTACCTTGGGGGTGAGGCCAGCATGGCAGGCCTGGGGATAAAACCCAGGCCTCTGTACCTGCTTGCAGGTGCTTTAATCTGCTGAGCTATTTGGCCGGCTCTTTTTGTTTTTTCTTTTCTTTTGATCTGGATGGCATTTAAAATCACAGGAACAAATAAAATCAATTAGGCAAAGAATGTGGACAGGGAAGTGAGAGCTGTGGGTACTCAATCTTTAGAAGAGCTAAGGAAAGACAAAGTAGCCTGCAAAGAAGCCTGAGTAAAAGTCAAGAATGTAGGAGAGAAACCAAGAAGGCATATAGTTATGGAAACCAACAGAAGAATATGTTTCAAGAAGAGTATGGCCAATTTTATGGAAAACTGCTAAGAGGTCACGTAAGATGAGAAATGGGACGCAACCAGTGTTATCTATCCATATGGATGTCACTAGTGATTTTGACAGGAGCTGCTTCAGCAGAGTGGAAACAGTGAGCAATGAAAACCTATCTGGAATGTACACAAGGGAGAATGGAGGTGAAAAAATAGAAAAAATGGCAGATAACTGGTTTTGAATGCTTTTTATTTTTTAAACAGAGTACAAAATAGTATTCAAACAGAAAAAGTATAAGTGTTACAGAATTTAACTTAACAAATTAATGCGAATTTCATAGTATTTGTTGAAATGCAGTGCTTTCAACTGCTTATTCATATTACCAGATATATGCATGCAAAATTAAAAGAAAAAAAAAAGAAATATGTAAGAAATTAAGAGAAAAAAGAGAAACAAATGAGAAAAACCAGATAAAATAAATTAAGCATTATCTGTTCCTTTCCACAGACCAGCAGAAATCCATAGTACAGTTGTATAAACCATCTTGTCTACATACATAGATAGATCTTTTTTCCCCACTCCCTCTCCTGTCCTTCTCCTCAATTCAGAAACTCTTTCCTTTTGAATAAGTTCATTTCCTTTTCTCAATATCTACTGTGCCCTTCGGATTCCATTTCCTCTTTCAGGTTCTCACACTAAGGAGACAATATGATGTTTGCACATGTGGGTCTGATTTATTTCACTTAAGAGTTTTCTCTAGTTGCATCCATTTACCAACAAAAGCCGCAAAATTATCCTTATAGCTGAGTAATACTCCACTGTGTAAAAAATATCACATATTCTTTATCCATTCCTCAGCTGATGGGCATCTAGGTTGTTTCCAGGATTTAACTATGATAAACTGAGCTGTCATAAAGATGGGTGCACATATATTGCTATGGTGCAATGTTTTCAGTTCTTCTGGAAAAACACCTAGGAGGGGAATAGCTGGCTTGAATGGAATCTCCAATCCTAGTTTAAGGAATGTCCACACTGATTTCCATAGTGGTTGTACCAGTCTGCACTCCCACAAACAGGGAAGAAGAGTTCCTTCCCCCTACAGCCCCTCTAGCATTTGTTATTGGCTGATTTCTTGATGTTATCCTTTCTTTCAGGGGTGAGATGGAATCTCAGTGCTGTTTTAATTTGCATTTCTTGAATGATCAATAATGTTGAACATTTTTTTATATATTTACTTGCTATTTGTATTTCTTTATCTGCAAACTGTATATTCATCTCAGCTGCCTATTTTTTGATTGGGTCTTTGAATCCGGGGGCCTGATTTTTTAAATTTTTATATGTTCTATATAAAAGTCCTTTGTCAGAGGGACAGTTGGCTCTAATTTTTTCCCAGTTTGTAGGTTTTCTTTTTACTCTGCTGGAGATTTCCTTTGAATTTCAGAAACTTTTCAAAAAGATGAGATCCCAGCTGTCAATTCTTTGAAGTATTTCCCATGCAGTGTGTTTTTGTTTATGAACTCTCTACCTAGTCCTTTGGCTTTAAGATTTCTACCTATATTTTTCTTCAGAAGACTTAATGTTTCTATTTTAATATTTAATCTGGGGCCAGGGAGATGGCTCAGTGGAATAAGCGCTTCCCTGTCAAGAGCAAGGGCCTGAGTTCAACCCCGGTTCTGCTAAAAAAAAAAAAAAAAAAAGAAATCTTTGATCCATTTTGACTGTAGTTTAGTGAATGGTGATAGACATGAGTCTTAGCCTTCAGCATGTGGAAAGTCAGTTTTTCCAGCACCATTTATTAAGGAGGCTATCATTCTTCTAGTGAATATGTTTGGCCCCTTTATCAAACAAAGATAAGGTGTCTGAGTGTGTTTGCAGTTGTGTCTGCATCTTCTAATCTGTTCCACTGATCCTCAGGTCTGTCTCTATGCCAATACCATGCTGATTTTATGACAGTAGCTTTATAGTATAATTTCAGGTCAGGGATTGTGATAGCCCCTGCCTTTTGTTTGTTTACTAGGATTGCTTTTGATATTTTGGGTCTCTTCTGTTTCAAAATGAATTTGAGGAAAGTTATCTCTAGCTCTGTGAGGTATACTAATGGTATTTTAATCAGAATTGTATTGAATCTGTATAACAATTTTGGAGGTATGCCCATTTTCATAATGTTGGTTCTTCCTATTCAGGAGAATGGACTATTTTCCAGTTTTCTCAAATCGTTTTCAATCTCTTTTCTCAGAGTACCATGATTTTCACTGTATAAATATTTTACTTTCTTTGTGAGATTGATTCCTATGTATTTCATTTTTGGTTGTTACTGTGAAAGGCATGGTTTTCTTAATTTTTCTCTCAGTGAGTTAATTGTGTACAAAAATGGTACTGATTTTTGGGTGTTCACTTTGGATCTAGCTATGTCACTGACTTTGGTGATTATATCTATAAGATTCTTGGTGGAGTTTTTGGGGTCCTCTATGTAGAGTATCATGGCCTCTGCAAAAAATGATAATTTCATTTCTTTTCTAATCCTTATTCTTTTCATTTCTCTCTCTTATCTAACTGCTCTGGCTAATGTTTCCAGAACTATATTGAATAGGAGTGGAGACAGTGGACATTCTTGTCTTGTTCCTGATTTTATTTTATTTTTTGTACCAGGGGTCAAACTTAGGACCTTGTGCTAGCCAGGTAGGTGCTTAAGCCACTGAGCTATCTCTCCAGCCTTTGTTCCTGGTTTTAAAGTGAAGACTTTAGAGCCGGACAAATAGCTCAGTGGATTAAAGTACCTGCTTAGGCAGACACAGGGGCTGAGGGTTTGATCCCAGGCCTCGTGCTGGCCCCACCCCCAGGGCATGCTGAGATGAGACTGAGACTGGATGTAGTGGCACAAGCCTGTAATCCCAGCTCTTGGGAGGCTGAACACAGGTGGATCACTATGAGTCCAATCTACATAGTGAGACCCTGTAGACTCTGTACTAAAATATAAAATAAATAAATAACTAAAAAAAATAAATATAGTGAAGGCTTTCAATTTTTGCCCATTTAGTATGATGTTGGCTGTTGGTTTCTCATTGATGGCTTTTATCAAATTGAATCCATTCCAATTTTCTGTAGGGTTTTTATCATGAATGAATGTTGGAATTTGTCAAAAGCTTTTTCTGCATCTATTGAGATGATCATGTCATTTTTGTCCTTGGCTCTTTTTTTTCAGGCTTTTACCAGACTTTTAATTTAATTTTATTATTTCAATAAAATGGAAATACGGATTTTTTTTGTTGTTGTTGTTCCGAATGCCTTCAGGGCAGGTTTGGCTGGCTGGAGTGTTGTGGGGATCGAACTACAGCAACCTG
>NW_004524683.1:8994943-9003940 GCF_000260255.1 Octodon degus | reverse complement strand
TTTTTTTTGGTGTGGTACCAGGGATTGAACTCAAGACCTTGCGCTTGCCAGGCAGGCACTTATTCTACTGAGCTATCTCCCCGGCCCCAGAAGTCAATTTCTGTACTAAACTTCCTCAAGATGTTAGCTTATTCAGAGAATATAGCACGAGGAGCAAGACCCCCAGAGTGAAGTATTTGAGACTCATAGATGCAGCTGTTCAGGTTTGCTTTACTTAGTGCCTCCTACTAGATTTCAGGCATTCAGTGCTACTAGATCAAGTGAGTTAGGCACAATGTATGAAGCCAGAAGTCTAGTGAATCTAGTTTTCTTAAAGTTTAAAACTAACCACCAACCAACCAATTAATCTTTTTATATCTTTTTTTTTTTTTTTTTTTTTTTTTTTTTTTTGGCAGAATGGGGATTAAACTCAGGCCCTTGCGCTTGCCAGGGAAGCGCTTATTCTACTGAACCATCTCCCCAGCCCCTACCTTTTTATATCTTACCTTGGCAAACATTGAGTTGAGTTGCTTTCCAGAGCCATAGTAGCCCCCCTGGGAGAGAAAGAGCTTCACTTGTTCTTTCACCTGTTCTTCATCCAAATGCCAACAGTTCTCATCATCAATGCTTGCCCCTGCTGTTGGGTCAGGGGCACCTGTGAGGTATGGGAACAGTGAAATGAATCCCCTGAGATCACATGTCACACATGTGTCTGCAGGGGCACTGTGTGAGCATATTCAAATGCACATAAGTTATTCTGCTTTAATATGGGCTTTGTCAACTTGGAACCTAAATATGTATGAATCTAAGGCTTGTTTCATGTTCAGGTATGTCACAACTGTATCTTTTCCTAAGGTATCCTTAGATGGTACTAAGGGAAAAGACCCTGGAAAGAATTATATACATGATAATATGAAATATGTATTTGGTCTTTGTCTTGTTTTCTGGCATACAACTTGCATAAATTCTTATCTTTTTATGTTAATGAGCTGACTAATGGTAGCCCCTAGAAAGCTTTTGAATAGGTGCTGCTCTTCATCAAGGCAGATTCAGAAAGTTGGAACTTTCAGTCTTATGCCCGTAGAAAGGCAGAGAGATTGAAGATTAAGTTGATCACCATCGGCCAATAAATTAATCAATAAGGGCTCTGTAATAAAAAAACAGTCCATAAAAGACCACAGGGCAAGATTTATAGAAACTCCAAAGAACATGGGGAGGTTTCTTTACAGTGAAACTGGAAGTGGGGGAGGAATGGTCTTGGGCACTGAGACCCCGACCTGTCAGATCATATGCTGTCTTAGGTAGCCAGTGTCAGAACTGAGTTGGATTAGAAGATATGCAGTTTATATCTTTTACAGAATTTTTTTTTCCAGTGTGTGGGGAAAAATCTCCACATATTTGGTCACAGAAGTGTTCTAACAGTATGTTAGCAAAAACTGAGTTTGTTTTTTCTCTGTATCCTCAAGACAGCAGGAAAATAGTGATCCACTTTTTCCCTAGTGAAGGACATTGCTTTTCTTGCTTTTGCTTTTCAGACATGTATTATTTTAAAGCTAAAAATACTTTCTTAGGACATAAAATTTTCTATATTTAAAGTTTACTATGAAACTACTGTTTAAAGTACAGGCAGGGTTGTACATAGGATGATACAATTTTATAAATTTGTACTCAAATTAACTTTCATATCTGGGTTCACCTTGACAACACCACTTAAAACACAGCTGCTATTTACTACATCCCTGTTTTCTAGTAACCTACTAGCTTGATGCTCACAGTTCAATCCACAGCTGGATCACTTGTAGTGTGATGCTGGTAATATGACAGGTATTTCAGAAATATTTTTTGGAATGAAAATGGAATCTTTTTCTCTCACCGTCTTACAGATAGAGTGTGGTTACAAGTATTTAGAAACCTGCATCCAAGTGACAATAGACCATAAGTCAATAACTAAGTGTAATCATGTAATAGGTGTACATTCATATCCTATTTCAATTAGTCTACCTTTTTCCTTGCCTGCCCATGTCAGAGCACTGCTTAAGTGAAATCTTGGGACTGGAAAAAAAACCCTGCTATTCCTCTGTTAAGCTTTTTAACGTGTCTTACTCTCCAGGAGATGAGGAAGGATAATACATTCATTCATTCCACAAATTCTAATTAACACATATGATCTTCCAATTTATGGTATCTATTCTATGCTATTTTTCTTCAAATTTTTATCCTAAACACAGTTACTGTATAATTTCCCTGATCTAATGATGCTCTGTTGTTACTAAAGTAAGTCCCAATGCCCTAGCTTGGCACTCTAAAGCCCTCTAAGTTTTGGTCCCATCTTTCACTTTCAGCTTTATTTTCCTTATACTGATGGTAAGCTTCAACCAGAATCAGTGTTCCCAGAAATCAACCACATTTCCTGTGCTTTATGATTTCTCCTTTACTTTCCAAATACTCACTTCAGCCTGACAAAGTAATAATAATGAAAGTAATAATACTATTTATATAAAAAGTCAATCATTTGCATCATAACTCTAGAGTCAGGATCATAATGAGAAATGACAACGGTAACAATTCAGTGAGGCTACCACTGCTGAGGGCCATGTATTGCCAACTCCCTCAGATAGGACCTTTTTTATTCTCTCACTAAATTACTATATACACCATTCCTGAAATATGTTCTTCTTATATTCATTTGTTCAACATACAAAGGCAATACATTCTATCGTGCATTTTATTATTATTTCTGCTATCTTTTATATTACTTTAGAATTGTACACTTGCTATGTATTCCTAAGTAAACTGAAAAAAATTTAAGAAGAGCAATTCATTTTTGTACCTCATACTGCCTGGTTCATTATACTATTGTGCTAACATTTATACTTCATAGTACTGAGTTCTTTTACAGAATAAAAGAAATATGTTTTTATTAACCATCTGGACTTCTTTTGTATTCTGAAAATGACAATGCAAACCCCCTTATCCTTATATATTTGTTTAAAAAAACCAGTCTCTGAATCCATCCTACATGTGAGAGGCTAAGCACTTCACACACATATGTTCACCAGACCGTATGCTCATTGAGGGCAGATAATTTTGTTTGTAGATATATTTATAATATGGAGAAAAGTGCCTACCACATGTTGAGTAAATTTCAAGGAAACGTCTTTAAAACTCTATGGTGGTATTATTACCTTTGGTTTGAAATGAAGAAAGTAAAGTTTAGAAAGGGCAAGTAACTTAACAGATAGAAATTATATAAGCCAGAACCTGTGCACTGCTCTCTCCTGCCTGTGCCTTTCCCTACAAGTCTACACATGCTTTTGCTTCCAGCCCCATGCTACTGTGATCCAGCACCTGGTTTCAGTCCTCTGAATGTCAGTTGATGGTGTGTGTCAAGACTGCCAAATCTCATACTTTCTTGTATTACCCTATTACATAAACTACAGTGTTAGTTAGAATAATGCATTTTTCCCATATGAGGATAAACAAAAGTTCTCACCAGTAGAGTGATTCTCAAATGTTAACATACTGAATAATCATTTGAGATTTGTGTTCAAAATACAGGTCATAAAGGCTTACCAGTAAGTATCCTGTTTTTCAGTAGCTCACTAGAGATAGAATCTAGATGAACTTAGTTAAACAAAGGACTGGGTTTTTCATTACCTTGGAGCTAAGGACACGGGTTAGGAAAGAACAGCAATAGTGTTCCAAAAGCAGAGAACAGAGGTGGTTTGAATATCAACTTTCACCCTTGGATGACTGAATTAGGATATGAAAAAGCAGGAATGGGACTCAGTATCCCAGAAGAGCAGGCCTTAATCAACTTGCTAGAAGTGTGGCATGACATTCACTCTTAAGGCTTTTAAAGACTATGACAGCTGTGCAGTGGTGGTCACAGCAGCAATTTATAAATATCCAGTGTCAGCTAGAGAACCTTTCTGGGATAAGACAAAGCCTTGAGAGTTACTAAGAACAAAAATTCACCTAAAACTTCAAAAGGAATTGCTTACTTGATAGGACAGAAAGAAAGGTAAATGTTGAAATGTTTGCTGGTCTACAGTGGATCTAATAGATTAGAAACTGAGCTGCCAAAATGGGTAGCTGTTGCAAAAAAGAAAGTGAATCAATATTTGGGAGTCCAGAGAGTAAATAAGAAGGAACCCATGTGACTGTTGAGGCAATCAAAATCACCTAGGATGGGTGATGCCAGATAACTCAACAGATTAAAGCGCCTGCTTAGGCAGAGTGCAGTGGCTGGGGTTCAACCCTTGGTGTGCTGTGCTGGTCCCACCCCCTGGGTGCACTGAGATGGGGATTGAGACTGGACATGGTGGTGCGTGCTTGTAATCCCAGCATTTAGGAGGCTGAAAACAGGAGAATCACTACAAGTCTGATCTATATAGTGAGACCCTGTAGACCCTGTACTAAATACATTTTAAAAAATCATCTGAGAAGAACATGAACTGGAAGAAGACTTGCAAAGGACTAAGACATTTCTATTTATTTAATCAATATTTACAGAGAACCTGATATATAACAGAACCTGTACTAAACAGTAGTAATATAGTGGTGAATAAAGCTGATATGGTCCCTGTCATGGAGCTAACAGACTGAGGAGACAGACATTAAGCAAATAATCACTTATACTTGTTGGGTGGGGAAGATGCTGGGGATTGAACCCAGGACTTTGTATACAGTACTAAGTGCTTTACCACTGAGCTATTTCCCCACCTTTCACCCCCATGTATATTATTTTAATTTTTTCTGTGGAAAGAAAGGTCAAAGAAGGCTGAGAAAAAGTGACATTTAATTGGAAACTTGAGGAATAAATGAATCTGTCACAGAGCAGTGGAAATGTACTTTTTTGTTCAAAAAAAATCATGAAGAGCTGGGTATGGTGAGGCACACCTGTAATCTCAGGACTCTAGGAAGCAGTGGCAGGAGGATCATAATTCTAGTCTATTTTGGGCAATTTAGCAAGATCGTGACCTACAATAAAAAGGGGCTTGGATATAGCTCAGTGCACAGGCCCAGGGTTCAATCCCCGGTACCTCAAAGAAAACAAACATGGCATCAGAAATTATATTGTTAGTTAAGTACAACTGTATTAAGGGGAAAAGGAAAGAATGGGAGAGAAGACAGGGAAAAAGGTATTGCCTTAAGGAGGGAAAATGTAGGCAAAAAGGCCAGATTAAGGAACATTTTGTGGGCCATAAATTTGGAACTTTATCCTAATGGTAACAGGAGGCTACTAAAGGACTTTAAACAAGAAGTGATATGACACTTCTGTAGTTATAGAAAAATCACTTTAGGTGGCTGTAAGGGGAACTAAATAGAGGAAAGCAATAGCGGATATGAAAGGATCAGTTAAAAGGCTATGTAGCAAACTAGGTGAGATATTACAGTGGTTTGATTCAGGGTGACAGCAGTATTGAGAGAAGCAGAAAACTATGAAACAGGATAAGAGACCTATCACTGGGATGCATGTGTACTATAAGAAAGAAAAAGGGCCTAAGGGTGGCTACAAGGTTCTTATCATGATCCAGTGACTAGACAGATGGTGGTGCTAGCTGTTGACTAGTGGACACAGGAGGGTAAGCGAGTTTGGGAAAGAAGAACATAAATTCATTTTAGGATATGTTGGTACTGCAATGTCTCCATGGTGTGAAACAGGTGGATATAGTTTAAAACTTGGGAGGTTTTGAACTGGAGTAATAAATCTGTAAGTCGCAGTATATAGATTATATTTGAAATCAGGGAAGTAGCTGATATTGCCTACAGAAATCATATAAAGTAAGAAGTAAAAAGTAAGAAATATCAACATGCAAAGGTCAGATAGTAGAAAAGGGGACAGTATTTAAGAATGAATGAACAAAACCACAGAACGCTTTAACTAGATAAACTAGATCTAGAGTTCACAAATAGGCTTCTTCAGCTGTCCCTCACTAACTTCAGCCAAATCTTTTTAAAAAAATTTCATTGAAAATTAAATTAGGGCTTGAGAGATAGCTTGGCAGTCTAAGGGCCTGCCTGGCAAGTGCAAGGACCTGGGTTTGATCGCTGGTACTGCACGCTATGCCTGCCCCACGGCCCATGCTGAGCCAGCCACTGAAACTGGGCGTGGTGATGCATACCTATAATCCCAGTGCTGGAGAGGCTGAGAGAGGAAGATCACTATGAGTCTGAGTTGCATAGTAAGGCTCTGTATCAAATTTTTAAAAAAATATTTAAAATAAAAGAATTAAATTAAACTGTGGTGGCACATGCCTATAATCTCAGCACTTGAGAAGCTGACATAGGAAGATCATCGTGAGTTTGAGGCCAACCTGGGAGACAAAGTGAGTTCAAGGAGAGCCTGAACTACATAGTGAGAGACCCTGCCTCAGAAAAGGGCTGGTCAAATAGCTCAGTGGATTAAAGCGCCTGCTTAGGCAAATGTAGGGTGCGCTAAGACAGTGATTGAGGCTCGGCGTGGTGCTGTGCACCTGTAATCCTAGATTAATTTGGAAGGCTGAAAACAGGAAAATCACTATGAGTCTGATCTATACAGTGAGACCCTGTAAACCCTGTACTAAATACATAAAAATAAAATAGAATGTCCATATACAAGCTCATTTGTTAGAAGTCTAATTTTTCCATAAAAAGAAGTAATGAAACTACTTACTTTTTAGTAGTGGTAAAGTAAATGTAAATGACACTTTAAGATTAATGTCTAAATTTTTCCTTAAAAGCATAGGAGAAGTGGTGATATATGAAAATAAAATGGAAAGTATGTCTTTTATAAATAACTATAAAACAAAGCATTGTGTGGATTGAGGTTATAATTTATGAGATTTGTCTTGGACCTATTAAATCTAAAGAAACAGCTTTTCTTTCAGGCATAAGAACCTTTTTAAAATTATAAAAACATACAAAATACATACTTGTATTTTTGTAGAAATTACAAATTATTAGAAATTATTTTTATATAAATTACACTAAGACATAAGAAAATCCGTCTGTATTCTACCAATCATAGATTACTATTTTTAATGCCATACTAAGTTTCCTTTCAGTTTTTGTCTTATACATACAGATGTATATACAAGTACATACACACACATTAAATTAACCAACTTTTTTTTAAACTGTATTATAAATTATGAGAATTAACTTTGATTTTTGGTTCTGGGGAATTGAACTTAAGTCCCCCATACTAAGTTACTATACCACCTTTATTTTCACTTTTAAGATAGAATGTCATTCAACTGTTAAATTGCCCAGGCTGGGCTCAAACTTATGATCGTTTTGCCTCAGTTTCTCAGAGTGCTAGGATTACAGGCATACATTGCTACATGTAGCTGAAAACTTCAAAGTCTTAAGTGTATAGCCTATGTTTAGCAAGAATAATGTACAATTACCATTCACTTGGTTGATTTCTGAGTTGGAGCAAAGAATCTCATCTGCCAGTTTCTGTGCAGTAGGAAGAACTTCGGTGTGGTGTGCTGTGATTAAATATTGAATAAACTTCTGTAGCTGGTCCCTGTTCATCTGGAAAAGAGTTTCTGAGATAGGAAGACGTAATTTGACTTGGTCTGGTTTACGGATTCTGTACAGTGATAGTGCTACCACATGTGCACGGTAGAATATGTCCTTATTTCCACAGCCACATGTCACTGAAGTGATTTTGCATCGATCAAAACTGATTGCAACTTTGTAAGTCATTGCTGGTTCAGAAGCAGTGGCTGGCTCGGTTACTGTACCACTCAGATGGAAACCTAAGGAAATGAAGAAGAAACCCTATTAAGAGATTCTGTAGTAAAAAAACTTTAGAAGTTCCATTTGTATTTTAACTAATAAACTCACAAAAATTTGCTGAAATCTCCTATGTAAGTAGTAGCCTCTGCTACAGACACCAAAGTCAGTGAAATTCTGGCATTGCACTGAAGGAATATAGAATCTAGCAAAAGTATTTATCCTGGAGTCCAAGACTCTCCTGAATTAATATGAAACTTTTGCTTGTATATATGCACATTTTTGTGGGGGGATTGGTTCGTCATAGTCTCAAAGTGGCTAATAAGGAAATTCCAAATAGTTAAGAACTCCCATAGTAAATTTTGAGATTGGGATAGAAAGCACAGATAAGCCTATATAAAACATCAGTATAATATAGAGAAAGATAATACTATACACAAAGGAGAAACCAAAAGGATGCCATGAGGAAGGACAGAATCAAGATAAAGGCCAACATTTCTCCCTTAAAACATATAATTCCAGCTGGGCATGGTGGCACATTCTTATAATCCTAGCAATTGAGAGGCTGAAGCAGAAGGAGCCCCATGAGTTCAAGGAGAGCCTGGGCTACATAGTGAGTTACTGCACAGAAAAACCCTGTCTCAAAAAATCACCACCAGGGCTGGGAAGATGGCTCAGTAGAATAAGCTCTTGCCTGGCAAGCTCAAGGTCCTGAGTTCAATCCCTGGTACCGCAAAAACAAACAAACAAACAAACAAACAAACAAACAAAAAAAAAAAACAAAAAACAAAAAACCAAACAAAAAACAAAACACCACCACCACCAAACCAAACCCCTCCCCTAAAACATACAATTCCCAAATTGTGACCATGTTGAATAGTCCAAAGGCAAGTAACTTTCTAAGATATGAAAGGCAGAGCTTGGTGTAGTAAGATTATACAGTATTATAGCTTTACTCACTATACACACAGGACCAATAATTTTAAAATGTAGATAGAATGTAGATGTTTTGCACCCAGCCACCTTATCTTTTTTTTTTTCCATAATTTTATTGAGAAACAAATAGCAATGAGACAGTTTCAAACCAAATTGGTAGGACAGTTTCAATAATTAACATATTGCATACATTCTTCCTAGTGGTTAATTGTTGTACAAGATGCGGACATGATATACTATTTACAAACACCATTCGAACAAATCCCTCTATTCATTAAGAGAATGTAACTATATATCTATCCTAACCATTTTGAATACACAGATACAAAATGGACATTCATCTATATCCCCTTT
>NW_004524683.1:8988245-8994843 GCF_000260255.1 Octodon degus | reverse complement strand
GCTGGCTGGAGTGTTGTGGGGATCGAACTACAGCAACCTGAGGCTGACAGCTTTGTGGAAGCAGCCACTTAAAGAACTGAGCTAGGGCCAGGCCCCCTGTCCTTGGCTCTTTGATGTGGTATACTACCTATGTGGATTTGTGTATGTTGAACCATCACTGCATTCCTGGGATGAATCTCACTTGGTTGTGATGTATAATCTTCTTGATGATTTGCTGCATTGTTTGCTAGTATTTTATTGAGGATTTCTGCATCTATATTCATTAGAGAGATTGCTCTGTTGTCCTCATTTTTAGTTGGATCTTTCTCTGGTTTTAGAAGCAGAGTAATACTTGCCTTCAGGAATGAGTTTGGGAGAATTTCTTCCCTTTCAATTTCATTGAAGAGTTTGAGAAAAGTTGGCATTAAATCTTTTCTAAATTTCTTGAGAATTCTACTGTTAATCCATCGGGACCTGGGCTTTTCTTTGTTGGTAGGTTTTTTATTACATTTTCAATTTCGTTTCCTGTTATTGGTTTATTCAGAGTTTGTATATCTTTTTGACTCAGCTTTGGCATTTCATATGTATCTAGGAGACTGTCCATTTCTTCTGTGTCTTCTATTTGGTGAGAGTAAAGATTTTAGAAGTAGATATTGATCTTCTGAATTTCTCTAGGGTCTATGGTGATTTTGCCCTTTTCATTTCTTATTACATGAATTTGGGTTTTTCTCTTTTTTATCACACTGGCTTAGGGTTTATCATTTTTATTTATTCAAACAACCAACTCTTTTATTTATTCTTTGTATTGTCTTCTTTTGTCTTCATTGCATTCATGTCTGCTCTCATCTTTATAATTTCCTGCCTTCTTTGGGCTTTGGGCTTGACTTGCTCTTTTTCTAGGAGCCTGAGGTAAAGTGTAAGATAATTTATTTGGGCTTGTACTGTTTTCCTAATGTGCAAGCTTACTGATAAATTTTCCTTTTAAGACAGCTTTCATTGTATCCCATTATACATCAGTTGTGTTATTTTTCTGCTGTAGGTTCCATACTTTTCCCCCCCTTTTTTTTTTAAGAATGTAAAATCATATTAAATTTATTTTCCAAATTCAATGCAATGAAACTAGAAATTGACAGGAGAAAATCATAAATATGTAAAAATTAAACAAAACTCCAAAGAACCAATGGAATGGAAAAGAAAATCCAGATAAATAAAAATGAAAGCAAAACATACCACAACTTTGTATATTCAACAGCCAAGTTCTTTTAAGATTGTTTAATCAATCTTGTGTACCTATATCTGGTAATCTGAGCAACTATTTTGAAGATGACAATATGTAATATAACAACCATTGTTAATTTCTTTTTTATTTTTAAATAATTTTATTGAGAAACAAATAGTAATGAGACAGTTTCAAAACCGACTACTACCACAGTTTCAATAATTAATACATTATATATTGTTTTCTTAGTGGATATTCATTGTACAAGATGCAGACATGATATCCTGTCCACAGACACTATTAGAATAAATCTCTCTGTTCATTGAATTAAGAGAATGCAGCTATATATCTATCCTATTTTGAATATACAGATACCAAGTGGTCATTCATTTGAATCCCCTTTTTTATTTGGTTCTTCTTGATTTGATGTTTTGTGTTGAGAAATCTGCCATGATTCTGATGGGTTTCCCATTGTAGGTAATCTGTTTCTTCCCTTTAGTATCTTTTAATATTCTATTTTTTTTCTGAATTTCTGTGATCTTGATTAAGTGTCTAGGTGTAGATTTATTTTGATTATGGCTGTTTGGAGCTCTATATGCCTTGCTTTTCTGTATCTGAGATTTTTTTCTCATATTTGGAAAATTTTCTGCTAGAACTTTAACAAGTAGTACTTTTATGTCATTTGTGCTGTCTCCAGCTGTTTCATGGACACCTATTATTCTTATATTATTTTTCTTTGCATCATCTTCTAGCTACTGAATTATTTCCTATTTCTTTGTTAATTTTAAGAGATCTTACCTTTCACCTTCATTAGCTACAATGCTGTCTTCAAGGTCTGAAAATCTATCTTTAGCTTCATTCAAGCAGTTTTGCTAGCTTTCAATGGAATTCTTAATTTCCTGGATATTTGTTTGAATCTGTTTCATGCATTCTAATTCTTTCCTGTATTGTTCATTCAGTGTTTCCATCATTTTTCTATTCTCTTCTATATTTTTTAATCTATGTCTTCTTTAGCTGTGCTGAGAAAATGAAATGTCTCCATTTCATGTAGTCATTTCTCCCCAGTTAGAATGGATCACACTGAGACCCGTGGATCCTTACAATAATAGTAAAAGGGAGATAGTTGGAATGTCAAGGGAGCATTTTCTTACATTTTGGGCTGAAGATAGTAGAACATATTTGTATGCTGAAGGGAAGGAGCTAGTAGAGAAAAATAAATGATTCCAGAGAGGAGATTTTTTTTTTTTTTCAGTACCAGGTATTGAACTCAGGACCCTGCCCTTGCCAAGCAAGTGCTTATTCTACTGAGCAATTTCCCCAGGCCCAAGAATAGAAAATTGCAGGAGCAAATGTCTCAAGTAATAAAGATAGAAACCAAAACATGTATGTGGAAGACTGGCCTTTCATCAGAGGTGGTTTTTTTTTTTTTTTTTTTTTTTTAGGGAAGGGTCTACTGGGTATTCAGGGTCTCCTACTAGATCAGACTCATAGTGATTCACCTGTTTACAGCCTCCCAAGAGGCACGTACCACCATGCCCAGTCTCAATTGCTGTCTCGGTGCACCCTGGGGGCAGGGCCAGCACAACAGGCCTGGGGATCGAACCCTGCCCCTGTGCCTGCTTGCAGGCACTTTAATCCACTGAGCTACTGGGCTGGCCCTTATGAGTTCCAGCTCATCAGAGTTGAGACACCTTATGAGTTCTAAAAAAAGAGAGAAGGCAAAGCATATGAGTACCATATGAGTACTGACATGGATAAATAGATTTATGTGGTGGTAGGGAGATCAAGAATTGCTTCTATTTTCTTTAAATTGGGAAATAAAAGCAGTAAGCCTATTCACAATCCCTTTTTGGTATTAGGAATTAAACCAGGGCCTTCAGATTGAGTGACATTCCCTACCTCTTTTTGTTTTTTATTTTGAGGGTCTCATTAAGTTACCCAAACTGGTCTCGAACTTGAGATCTCCTGCCTCAGCATACCAGAATGCTGGGACTACAGGTGTGTGTCACCAACCTGGTTTTATTTCTCTTTCCTACATTTGTAGTTCCTACAACCCCTACCTTGACCCTACCCAGGTAAAAAGGCTTTATGACCATTTTCTTTACTATGAAAAAGTCAAAAATGAGATATTTTCCTAATGAATCTTTTCATAATGTATCCAAATGTATAGCAACATTTTTAAAAGCACTGGGGAAAAAAAAAAAAAAAAAAGCACTGGGAGCCAGTTTTGCTCACTTCTTCTCATATACCTCTGTCCAAAGGCTGAATCCAAGTCCACACCACAATCTACTGATTAGCACAGAAATTACTCTAAGACTTTTTTTTTTTTTGGGGGGGGGTACCAGGGATAAAACTTGGACCTTGAGCTTGCCAGGCAGGCATTTAAGCCACTGAGCTATCTCCTCAGCACTACTCTAAGACATTTAAGCCTCAAATTAAACTTGCTTTCTGAAGGCTGATTTTAATTTTAAATTCTTAAGGAACAAGCACTTAAAAAAAATAGGACATAAGACAGAATCAAGGGAGAGGTCACAAAGGGATAGCTTACAGTTTGACACTTAGGGTTCCAGTGTTAGAACCATCATTAGTATATGAGCTGGAAAAAAAATACTTAAACTTTCTGAGTTCAGTTTTTCTCATTTAAAAATATGGAGATTTTCTAATGTCTTACCCTGGAAGGTAATCCATGTCTACAATCCATTCTGAGGAAAGTTTAGAAGCAGTTCCCAAGAGCTTTGTGTTAAGTGAGGCTTTTACCCTGGCTAAAACTGGGTGACAAGCAGCTACAATGTAAATAGTGTGACATTCATATACCTCAGACTATGTGACCATGTCAAAGCAAAGAATTTATTTATAATTCCTTATTTTAATGTTTAAAAATCTTTATTTGGTACAGGGTCTCACTATGCAGTTTGGACTTGCAGTGAGCCTTCTGTCTCATTCTCTGCAGCACTGGGATTACAGCCATGCGCCACCAAGCCTGGTCTTGGTGGCCGGTTTGGTGGGGACCAGCACAGCATGTGGTACTGGGAATTGAACTTGGGTCCTTGTGCTTGCCAGGCAGGCGCTTAGATGGCCAATGCTGCAGTATTTTTTTGAGAGAAGTTTCTTTTCTGGACTGGGGAAGTATGAAGGTGCTCCATTGGAACTTTCTGAGTATATCATATTAGAACTTTTATACTGTAATTCCCATATGCTTAATAGGTGAGGTCAGAGTATAGAAGATTCTGGAAATAGGGAGAGGAGTTGAGTATCAGCACCAAAATTAGCCTTGGAGCAGGGGAATAAAAAAGAAATGATGACCAAAGAGTACTGCCTTAATGGGGAGAACGTACATCTGAGAGGCTACTCCAGAGTTCATTGTCCTAAACTTATTTAAACATTCTAAGATCATTTGCCAGACTAGTAGTGATGGGAAACCAAAAATGAGAAAAGCTCAATTATAAAGCTCAAGGAATCAAAGCCAGTGGCTGGGTACAGGGAATGAAAGAAAAACAAGTACTCAACAACAAATTTAGTAGAGTAAGGTTGGTGGTGTCAATTGTAGAGTTACGGAAATGTGGGGTTTTGTTTTTTGGGTTCTGATTTTTTTTTTGAAGACCTGAATTAATTTTGGATTTGTCAGTGGAAATGGTCAATGGTAACATGGGACAAGGACAGCACTGCCTTAGGCAAAGAGGTCTGGCTAGGAGTAATAAAGAAGAGCAGACTTAGGGAAGTAACAAGAATATGGCATAAATATTTATAGAGCTAGGTTACTGCCATGCAACAGAAGCAAAGTGAAGAGGTTTTCTTTCAGCAAAAGTTTCTATGGGGGTAACATCTGGAGGAGTGTGTTCAGAGTTATTCTAGGCAACCTCTACAGAGCTAAAGCTTTATCAGTTAGTCTTAGCAAGACCCATGCAGTGATTGATGGAAAATGTTCACTGACACTGTTGCTAGAGGGCAAACTAGTAGGATGTAACATTTCTCTGAGAGATGAGGACTTACCTAGCTCATCCCAGAGCTGCCTGCACTTGTCTGTCATGCTTGTTCCTTGCTGCCTCCAGAGTGTGAGCCGTGGGTCAGCCATAAACTGCTCAGTTATAAGGGTCAGCATCCTGGCTCCATTGGAATCTCTCATCCTCAGCATCTCTCGAACCTGACATGCAAGGAAGGGTAAGAGATGGTGACTATATAGTATAAAAAAGTGGGAGAGCTGGGGATATAGCTCAGTGCCATAAATGCTTGCCTGGCAAACAAAGGTCCTGAGTTCGATACCCAGTAAAAAAAGAAAAAAAAAAAAAGCAGGAGAAAGAAGGGAAGTAGGATAAAGAAAAGACAAAATTAACAGCCAGAAAGAAAGCCTCTTCTTTCGCAGGCAATAGCTCTGCACATGACCAGAAAGTTTGTTTGCATAGTAAGATGCCACTTCACACCCACTAGGATGACTAGAATCAAAAAGCCATAGAACCAATGTTTGCTAGGATGTAGAGAAATCAGAAGCACATTCATTGTTGGTGGGACTATAAAATGATGCAGCCACTTGCAAAATAGTCTGTATAGGACTTGTCCAAGAATGTTTACAGTAGCAATAGTCATGATATCCAAAAGATACAAATAATCCAAATGTCAACCAAAAGACAAATGAATGAATAAAATGTATAATATCCACACAATGGATATTTAGCCATAGAAAATAAATTATTGATTCATAATACAACAAAGATGCATATAGAAAACATTGGGCTAAGTGTAAGAAGCCAGTCACAAAAGACTATCTACTAGGCTATAATTTGATTCATGTGAAAATCCTGAAGAGAGAGACTAAGCCAGGTGTGTTGGCACATGCCTGTATTCCCAGCACTCTGGGAGGCTGAGGCAGGAGGATTTCAAGTGTGAGCCCAGCCTGGGTAATTTATGATTTAGCAAGACCTCATCTCAAAATAAAAAAATAAAGGGGCTGGGGTATATTTTAGTGTGGAGGCTCTGGGCTTAATCTCTAATACCATGGTTGTGTGGGGTAGCTGAGGGGAAGAGAACCAAATTAACAGAAACTGAAGGTAGATTACAGATTGCCAAAGTTTGGAGGAGGATGAGAAGGAGGCAGTATAATAGCTGAGAATATTGGATTTCTTTTTGAATTGATGAAAATGTTGACTGTGGTAAAGGCTGCATATAACTGAATATACCAAAAACTACTTAATTATACACTTTAAATGAGTGAATTGTATGGTATATGAATTACATTTCACTAAAAGTACTAAGCCAGAAAACAACCTATGACAGCCCCCAGTTTCAAAACATTAAGCCTATTCAGGGACACTGTTGAAATGAGTACTCAAAGCTTTACCAGGCAGGATTGGTTCAAAGCAGAGAAGACAGTTTTTTTTTTTTTTTCTTTCTTTCTTTCTTTTCTTT
>NW_004524683.1:8955693-8979290 GCF_000260255.1 Octodon degus | reverse complement strand
TAGGGCCAAAATGTTGGCTTTCCTTGCAGCCCTCCTTTTTCTCTAATTTTGGTCTGCAAACTTAGGTTGTTAACCATCCAGAAGAGAAGCTTATTGTTATTACCATACTACCTAGGCTGTTAAGCTTAACCTCACTATTTGTCTGAATATCAAACATCTTAAGCATAATATTGAACAGGTATTTTTCATTCAAGTAGTGATATGTTGAACTTTAAGTCCGTACAGAATATGATGAAAAAACATTTACGAATTAGAATATACTTTAAAAAATAGGCATAAAGAATTATATACTTCTTATGTTTACACGTAAGTCCAAAAATCTAACCATATACAACCTTGAAGCAGGACAGTCCCACAATATTCCTTTTCCTGTCTCTTGCCTTCATTCACCACCTCCTTCATTTTGAACCATCATCTACCTGAGAAACAGCACAGTAGCAACTCAGCCACCTTATCTTTGACAAAGGGGCCAAACATGTTTACTGGAAGCAAGCCTCTTTAATAAATCTTGCTGGAAAAACTGGCTTTCCACATACAAAGGCTAAAATTAGACCCATATCTATCATCATGCACTACATTATAGTAAAAATGGATCAAATATTTAAATATTAAAACAGAAAACACTAAATCTTCTGGAGGAAAAAGCAGGTAGAAATCTTAAAAGACATAGGGGTAGGTAGAGAGTTCATGAACAGAAACTAAATTGCATGGGAAATACTTTAAAGAATCAACAACTGGGATCTCATATTTTTGAATAGTTTCTTGTCAAAAAAAATCACCAACTAAAAAAAAAGAAAACCTATGAATTGGGAAAAAAATTATAGCCAATTGTCCCTCAGACAAAGGACTCCTATCTAGAACACATAAAGAATTTTTAAAAGTTAGAAAACATTTACTGTTATTTGTTTAAAGCAAAGTCAAAATTTAAAAAAAAATGTTTAAGTAGATATAGGTAAAGACTATCTTCATGAAACACGAAAGATAGCTGCAAGGTTGAGAGGCTGCTCCTTTAATTGTATACCCACCAGGCATGTCCAACAGAGTAGGAACAGTAGATAGCATGTAACACAAAACTCAGGCACCAGATAAGTTAATTATTTTATAGTACTGATGTCATTCTGAGCTTCCACTTCCTTCACAGTATAGGAAAGATAATAATATTCACTCTGCCTAAAACTTTGTAAAACTGTACACTGCCCCACTGATTTACTATTATAATTTTTATGTAGTTTTTGTCAATAGTAGCAGTTTCTGTCCAGGGGATGAGGGATGACCTCTTCAATGGCCAAGTTTATTTTTTCTTTCTCATGTAGTGAGTACAGGATCTACAGGGTCTCACTACAAAGATCGGACACATAGTGATCCTGTTTCCAGCCTGCCAAGTGCTGGGATTACAGGCTCATGCCACCATACCCATCTCAATCACTGTCTCAGTGCACCCCAGAGGTGGGGCTGGCACAGCAGGCTGGGGATCAAACCCCAGACCCTGTGCCTGCCTAAGCAGGTGCTTTAGTCTGCTAAGCTATCTGGCTATCCCTGGCCAAGTTTCATAGTGGGTAAAAATGAGGTACTAAGAAAGCACATTCTTAATCCTAATTTCTCTCAGGACAGTGAAGATAAATATATCTTGGATTGTGTCAATTTGAGAAGTTTATTTATTTTTGAGGCAGTGTCTTGCTATGCAGTTCAGACTGGCCTTGAGCTCACTTTGTAGCCCACGCTGGTCTTGAAGTTTCAACAATTCTCTTGCCTCAGCTTCCTGAGTGCTGAGATTACAGGATTACAGGCATGTGCTACCATGCCTGCTAACATGAGAAATTTAGAAGTTTAACTAAATTGGATCAGCAGTTCTATACCCTAGGGTATAGAAGAGCCACCTTACGGTGGCTTATTACTTAGAGGATATAAGGAAAGTCAGAGGCTTTTTTCAGAGGCTTTCCAGTCTTTATCCTTAGGTTACATATTTTCTCCTAGCTTCTAGGCAGACTGGCTTTTGCCTTGGATTCCTCAGCCTTCCAGCACAGACTCATCAGTCTTCCACTGAAGACCCATCAGCCTCCTGACACAGACTTGCATGGGACATTGCAGTGAACACCAGACCTTGGACTGAATCCTTCGGTCTCCAGTGTGCAGACACTTCCACATGCTTCCTCATCCAACTCTGTGCCTATCTTGTAATTTCTTATACATTTGTATATCTTGTGTTATATCTGTCTCTCTAGTAAAACCATGACACTCACTCACACACACACACACACACACACACACACACACACACACACTGGGGGGGGCAGTACAGAGGGAATGAACTCACTGAGCTTTGCACTGAGCTACAATCCCAGTCCTTTTTAAAAACTTTAAGGCAGGGTCTCACTAAACTCTTAAGTTGCCCGTGCCAGGCTCTAGCTTGTGATCTTCTTTCCTCAGTCTCCCAGAGGGCTAGATTATAGGCATGCACCACAGGGCAAGTATTTAGTACATTCTCTTTTTTGTACCAGGAATTGAAGTCAGAACTTTGTTTTTTCCAGGCACGTTCTGTGCCACTGAGCTATATCCCCAACCTTATAGTACATTCTTTTTTTTTTTTTCTTCCAGAACTGGGGATTGAACTCAGGTACATTCTTGATGAATGTGTTAAATCTTGATTAAGAGACTATACAGTAGAGGTCCAGCCAGATAGCTCAGTGGATTAAAGTACATGCTTAGGCAGACGCAGGGATCAAGGTTCAATCCCCAGCATGCCGTGCCAGCCCCGCCCCTGGGGCATGCTGAGAGGGCAATTGAGACTGGGCATGGCGGCATGTGCCTGTAATCCCAGCTCTTGGGAGGCTGAAAACAGAAGAATCACTACAAGTCCAATCTGTGTAGTGACACCCTGTAGACTCTGTACTAAAATACAAACAAACAAACAAAAACCAAAAACACCACACAATAGAGGCATAATAAAACTCCAAATAAGATGAAGTCAGTGTGAAAAAAGCTTACGCTCTAAACCCTTTAGACTCAAAGGTGCAATGAAGAAAACCATTTCTACTTTTCTCAGCTAAATACTCTGAGTCCACTTGACCTGCAGCAGCCTTTAAGTCCAATTTTCCTCCTTCCCTTCCTGAATGAAAATGAGTAAGAATATTGGTTTAATATGAAACAGAAATAATTGTCAATAGATATCTTATTAGGATCTTATTATAAGAGCAGAGCTTCTTAGGGATTACATCATTGCTAATGAGAGCAGTGCTTTCTCCACGCACTGCTCATCACTGCTATGGTATGGATGACGTTCCTCAAAGGTCCCTGTTTTAAAGGCTTGGTTCCAAGGGTGGCACCACTGGGAGATGCTGTAGTTCTTCAAGGGGCAGCTTCATGGAAAATCTTTGTGTGATGGTAATAGGAGAGTGCCTTCAAGGAAACTGTGGGACAATGGTCTCTCAATCTCTCCCTGTTTCCTGGCTTGTGTTATGATTGGATTTTTCTACCATACCCTCCTGGCATGATGCGTTGCCTTTGTGGAGGACTAAGGCCAGGGGGCACCTGACCTTGGTCTGGAATCTCCAGAACCATAGGCAAAACAAGGCTTTTTTCTTTATAAATTAGTTGCCTCCATTATTTTGTTATAGTAACAGAAAACTGATTAATTTAGCCCACTACTTAAAAACTCTTTAGTTGCAGTGTGGGAAAAAAAAGACTTCAGCTTCCAAATTTTTAAATAAGAGGCTTATCTAGATGGCCATCAAAGCTCAAAGAAGGGATATACTGTACTATAGTTACTACCAATGTAGTATACATATGTGATACTGTACTATAGTATACTCTCAGTACACTATATAACTATAGTCACTATCAATAAATTTCCTACCATGTTTGACAAAGAACTTTGCCTACAGGTATTTAGTAAATGTTAACTGATATAACACAGTAAAGCTCTTTTACTTGGCCTTCATAAATTCTTGGTTCTATTCTAAATTCTTTTTATGTATTAATTATGTTTTTTATGTATTATCACAAGTCTCATAGTTGAGATGAGTTCATTTTATGCATTATATAATTAGGCTATAGTTGCTAATTATTTAATCAAATACTATTCTAGCTGTTGACATGTAGGTATAATGTAGATGTTAATCACATTTGTAAAATAGATTTAAATAACTAAAGGAGAGATATCCTCAACAATTGGGTGAGCTTCATCCAATTACTTAAAAATCCTTATAAACAAAACTGAGGTTTCTGTGTGAAAGAAGAAATTCTTTCTCAAGACTGCAGCATCAGATCCTGCCAGTTTATACATCTTTTCTGGCTGGTTCTCACAAACACATAGGCCAATTCCTTGAAATAAGTATACTCGTTCTCATTCCCATTCATACTCTCACTTCCCCATCTCTATATATCTTTTACTGGTTCTGTTTCTCTGAAATTTTTTTTTTTTTTTTTTTTTTTGCGGAACCAGGGATTGAACTCAGGCCCTTGTGCTTGCCAGGCAAGCACTTATTCTACTAAGCTATGTCTCCGGCCCTCTCTGAGAAATTCTGATTGCTATTATCACCTTCCCTTTTAAGTATTAAGGAAATATAAGAACAGAAAAGTTTCTCTTTCTCAAAATTACTCTGCTAGAAAATGGCAAAGCCAGGATCCACATCCAGGTATTCTGGCTCTAAAGCTCGTATTTTCTAATGACTGTATGACACTACCTCCATATAATGTTGTTTGGTAATCAATGCTACATTTAACTAGCTGAATTATCAACTATTAAACAATACAACTTAGAAAATAAGAGGATTATTAAAATTTCAGTTTTTATAGCATTGGCAATGGTTTGAACCCTCTAAATTAATCTAGAACTGGACCAAAATTTCAAGTATCAGTTTAGATTCCAGCTCTCTCCACAGTAAGTCAATGTTAAAACAACTGAGAAATTTTCAGCAAAATATTTTTGAGAAGCTAGTCATACCTAGCTCCTTAGAGGCATTGGCTAAGGCTCACAATGCTCTTGGGAACATGTTCATTTAATGTTTGGGCTTCATCAGTTTTACTAACAGTGGTATAATTCAGGCTCCAGGTTTACATCTATTTGAAAAGCAGAAGTCAGTGTGGCTCTGTGGAAATTTCCTTGCTGATAGTCCCTTTTTCCCTTCGTATTTTTGGAATGTAAACTGAAAACTAGTTTTAAATATTTGTACTGCTTGTCTTACTGTAACCTAGCAACATTTTTTTTAAAGTTCAATTACTCCTGAGAATAAAGCTACACAGGTTAGGTTTAATGTAGTGTTTCTTTCTCATTGTGAACCTAACTGCCATAAACATGTCCATCAATAATCTAGTAATTTAAGAAAATATGTAGAAGACTGGTTTTAAAAATCTTTGATTCCAGGCAATGGCAACATGTGTGAGCAAGCTGGAGGCAGCCAAGAAGAACTTTAGCAAGGCCCTGGGGAACAACGAAGCAATACTGCTGGGCAGGCCAGACAGCTCAGTGGATTAAAGTGCCTGCTTAGGTAGAGCAGGGACTGGGGTTCGATCCCCAGCACGCCATAACAGCCTCATCCCAGAGATGCACTGTGATGGCAATTGAAACTGGGCATGGTGGCCCACGCCTGTAATCCCAGCATTTGGGAAGCTGAAAACAGGAGGATCACTGCGAATCCGATCTGTGTAGTGAGACCCTGTACTAAATACATTTTTTAAAAAACAACAACAAAAATAAGTAAAACAACAACAACAACAACAAAAAGAAGCCATACTGGGCTAACTTAAAGTTGTTCAAATGGAAGACCAGCAGGGAAGAGTTTGAGCTGAAAGCTCACAGACTTCTCACACAGGATAATGTCTATTCTTACAACAATTTCCTCTTGGCCTTTCTCATGTGGTGTGAGATTTTGGTTTCTACATCAGAAGGTGCTGAATCTTTTTTCTAATCAGGGGCTCTGCAGCTAAACCTGGAAAATCCAAGGGCAAGAAAAAGCTTTCTTCTCTGTCAGAAATTTGATCATAGGTTCCAGCCTCAGAATTGCCTCTCCAGAGCTCAGCAGTTTGTAGCCAAGGATCCCCAAAATGAGGACAACCTGAAGCTATGCTCCCACAGAATGATGATCCCCACCTGAGGGTAGCTGAAGAGGAGGGTAACAGTGACTGCCTACAAGCATGGGCTGGAGAACATGACTAAAGAGGCCGTGTCAGCTGTGGCCTATGTGGTGAAGAATTACCTGAAAGATACACTGACCTCTGTCAGTTGTGTCAAGAAGGAAAGCCTACTGGTTATGGGATTGGCATTTAAAATATGCCTTTGGTAGTAATGTAACCCCACAGTCTTACCTGTAGAATAGTGTGGTATCTTACAGTTTAATCGAAAACCATCCAGCCATTTCTGTTTGTTGTTGCCGTCAGAATCCATCTTCTCATCCACCCCCAGACTGCTGAGTAGCAGGCAGCACTCTTATTGGCTTGCTCTGGGGATACCACTGCCTGCATCTCTGCTGCTAGGGAACATCTATGACCTTTTTTAAGCTTTGCAGGTACACAGGGAAGTCATTCCTACACATACTGCATCTGCCCTTAACATCAAAAGAATTATCCTGAAACTACGGCACCCAAATCACAAAGAACTACAACAAGACAAAGCCCACTGCCAGTGCAAGGAAGGGCTTTTGCTCTGCTGAGTTAGGATTTGAGGACATGGGACTCTCACCAAATTCACTGATCATTGAAAGTTGAATGCTATGGAGTTCACATTTAAGACTAAAATCTATATATTCCCCACCACCACCATGGAAGTGTAACCTTGAGTACATTTGTGTTGCTACTCTACTATGAAGCTATTAATACAAATCTAACTGATAACTGTATTTTTTCCCAGTTATGGGAGTGAGCACTGAGGAAGTTCTGTGCGTGGAATGGGGATTTTTAGGCATCTGAGGCTTAGTGTCCTATGATCTGCATGTAAGATAGATGACATCCTCAAATAAAGAAGCTGTCATAACTTAGTTCTCATGATTAGCAGAACATTGTTGTGTTCAGTGACATCATGTATTCTGTATCTGACAAGCTGTAAAGTTTCTGCCTCTCCTAAATAACTGTACTCATGTATTTTGGTTGAAATAACCTACACAGTGTTAAAAGTCAAATACCTCCTTTAATAACCCATTTTAATTTTTAACAGCTACACATAGTATCCAGACAATTTAATGTTACAGAAAATGATTTGGAAAGCCTGTGATATTAGACAAAAGTTAAATCATTTCTTTATATTTAAAACCAAAATAAAAAAGAATGTAATTAAATCTTAAATGTGTTTCTGTATTTTTTTTTTTTTTTTTTATCTGTCCATAGACTCTGATTGACATGTTTTTCTACAGATCATAGGACACAGAATTCTGACAGAATGTTAAGGTATCTATCTGAACTAACTGGATTTATACTTGGTAATTCTATTCCTATTAAATAGCTATTTCTATCTTTTCACATCACAAAGTGAAAATAATTTACATTTCACAGTGTTACTGATAATCAGCTTTTTAAAAAAGATATGCTGTGGGGCTGGGAGATAGCTCAGCAGTCTAAGTGCCTGTCTGGCAAGCACAAGGATCTGGGTTGGATCCCCTGGCATGCCATGCTGGCCACAAAATTGGACATGGTGGTACATGCCTATAATCCCAGCGCTGGAGAGGCTGAGACAGGAGAATCACTATGAGTCTGAGTTACATAGTGAGCCTCTACACTAAATAAATGATTTTTTTAATGTGTTGCTTTTTTATGTAGTTTTAATGTATGTATGTCTGTATGTATTTGATTTGTGTATTTTAAATGTGACAAACACATTTTCTGGGAGAAAAAATTCTTTGAGTCCAGAATGTACTTCCTTCTATATGTCCACTGTGTTCTTATTTTTAAACACACACACACACACACACACACACACACACACACACACGAGAAAGCACTATAGTGAGTCCCCATGTGATATGGCTTATACATACATGTTTCCCCAAAGACTCATGAACTTATAGGTGGGCTTTTGGAGTGACTGACTGAGTCACAGGTGTGATACTGGATTAGCACAATTCTGGGTGTGGATGATGGATTTACTAAGAGGAAAGACCCACCCTGAGTGTGGATGCTACCAATCAATAGGCTTTTACCCTGAATAGAACAAAAAGGGAAAGAAGGAAGGCGTGCTGCTTCCTGCCTATCATTCCATGGACTGTTTCTCCTCTGCCATGCCAGCCTCCCTTGACACCAGCTGACTATAAGCTGAAACCTCTACAGTTATGAGCTAAAACAAACCTCGCCTCCTTCTTGTGGGTGTTGGATATTTTGTCCCAGCAATGTGAAACTAACTATGATACCATGTATTCATCACTCAGCTTCAATGATTATCAAAGGAAAGATAAACAATATTTATTTTTTTCTCAGTTCTCAACCTCAATATAGCTATTCCCAGAAATGTATCATCAGTAAATCCTTTATGCATATCTCCAAAGGAAGAATTTAAAATTAGTAGTAATACCTTAGTATCAAATATCCAGGGTTTTTTTGTTTGTTTGTTTGTTTTGTTTTTTATTTTTGAGGAACCGGGGATTGAACTCAGGCCCTTGCGCTTGCCAGCAGGGTTTTTTTTTTTTTTTTGTCTGTTTTTGTTTTGTTTTTTTTCGGTACTGGGGATTGAACTGAGGACCTTGCCTGGCAGGTATCTAAGCTGCTGAGCTATCTCCCTGGCCCAAATATCTAGTATTAAGGTTTCCACAAATAACCTTAAAAATAAGAGAGAGAAAAGAACAATAGAAAGCAAACAAAATTTGGTTTATAGGCCTATTAAAATACAAATTCCCTTTCTTTTCCCACATGTCAATTATTTATTGAAAAATAATTAGCTGCAGACACTTAAGTTCAGATTTTTTTTTTTTTTTTTTTTTTTTTTTTATGAATTTAGGACAGGGTGTAAGGTTGTACAGGGTCTCACTATGTAGATTGGGCGTTTTCAGCCTCCCAAGTGCTGGGATTACAGGCATGTGCCAACATGCCCAGTCTCAGTCGCCATCTCAGCATGTCCCAGGGGTGGGGCTGGCACGGCATGCTGTGGCTCAAACTCCAGCCACTGTGCTCTGCCAAAGCAGGTGCTTTAGTCTGCTGAGCTATTTGGCTGGGCAGTTCAGAATTTTTTGATAAAACTATTTACAAATTATTTTAGGTACTTTTTATTGCATTACAAGAGACATGATACTTAATTTTCCTTTTGTGTGGTTAAAATTAATCTATGCATTCTGATGTTGTTGGCCTGATCCATACATAATAGTTCTTTGGCAACTTTTCACATAATGGTGTTAACAGTTATAGATGATCACTGCCTCAACTTTTCTTTTTTTAAAATTTAATTAATTAATTTATTATTTATTTATTTATCTTTTGTGGTACCAGGAATTGAACTCAGAACCTTGCGCTTGCCAGGCAAGCACTTATTCTACTGAGCCATCACCTCAGCCCCTCAATTTTTATTTCATCAGAGTTTTTTTCCCCCTTTCCTCTCTCCTTGGCTCTTATCCTTCTGTAAAATACAAGGGGAAAAATCATATAAACTATGTTATGGTGTGTGTCTAGATATGCCCCCAAAGCCTCATGTGGCTGACCACATTTTTCCAAGGTGTCTGAATCTAGAGTATGTGACTGATTCATAGTGTAATTCTGGGATTTAGGATGCAGGGATTAAGGGTGTGTGATTGCAGCATCAGTCCACTGATTGGACAGGCACTACCCTAATGCAGATAGACTGGATACCATATAAGGGACACAAACAGGCTTGTAGGGGCTGGGGAGATGGCTCAGTAGAATAAGCACTTGCCTGGAAAGCACAAGAGCCTGAGTTCAATCCCTGGTTCTGTCAAAAAAAGAAAGAAAGAAAGAAAGAAAGAAAGAAAGAAAGAAAGAAAGAAAGAAACAGGCTTGTATCTCTCTTGTTCTTTTGTTGCTTTTGCTGTCTTCCACCACCATGAAGTGTTGATCCTTGCCTTAGAGCCAGCCAATTATGGACAGAAACTTCTAAAAACTGGGAGCTAAATAAACCATCTTCCTTTAACTTCTGAATGTTGGGTATTTTGTTTCATAAATGAGGTAAGTTATCTAATTAGACAGTTATCTAATCCAGTCCCTGGAATATGTTGCTTAAATCATGGGGAAAACCAGTTTATAGACAAAGTTTTACTAAATATAGTAAGTCCCCAACTAATGAATGAGTTCCATTCCAGGAGAATGCTCTTAAGTGGATTCATTCATAAGTCTGACAAAATGAGTCTTATATACCTTTGATACAAATATACAACATGTATTGCTTTGCACTTCCTAGTAGTCTCCTCTGTATAACACTGCTTTTCCTCTTTCTTCCAGACCTCCTGCACTCAGATGGAGCACTGTATTGCTGTACACTATTGTACTGTGCAGTAACCACGCAGCAGAACAACCTTCACAATGTCTGGCAGACACATGAACTATTTCTACAATATTTTCACACCTACAAATGTTTGTGATGTGAGGTATGTTTATGTCTGTGAAAGGTTGACAACTGGCCAAACTGAATGTTTGTAAACTGGGGACTTACTCTATCATTACTTTGTAATGATCCTTCACTCACATATGCAAAAAAATACATAAACAAAACAAAACAAATCCCCTACATGTATTGTAAAAATATTCCTACTTATCAAAATATTCAAATGCACAAGAACTACAGTATAGCCTTTTAAAATTCTCTTTCACCTAAAGAATGAGTAAAAAAAAATTGCGAGATATTTCTTGGACAGAGGGTTAGTATCTGGAACCTATAAAAAAATTCATAAAAGTAGACTCCACAAGAAAGATACAATCAAAATGGACAACTGAATTGAATAGACATTCTCAGAAGAAGTAGAAATGGCTAATATATGAAAAATGTTTGACACCTCTGACCATTGCAGAAATAGAAATTAAACCAACATCGAGATTCTATCTTGCCCAGAAAGAATGTTATCCTCAATAAATCAAAAAATAACAAATTGTAGAGAAGCTATGGGGGGAAAAAGGAACACTTCTACATTGTTGGTGGGAATGTAAACTAGTACAACAATCATGGAAATCAGTATAGAGATTCCTTAAATAACTAAAATGAGAAATTCCATTTGACTCAGCCATTCCCCCTCTAGGTATCTTTCTGGAAGAGTTAAAAACATCATATTTTACAGACACCCATATTTATAATAGCACAATTCATAACAGCTAAATCTTGGAAACAGCCCCTAGGTCCATCAACAGCTTAATAAAGAAAGTAAACACAGTACTTATACATAGTTGAGCACTACTTTGCCATAAAGAAGGATAATTTGAGTCATCTGTAGGCAAATGGGTGTACTTTGAGATTATAATGTTAAGTGAAATAAATCAGACAGAACTTAAATATCATGTGGTTAAATAAATAAAAGTAGGACATATGGGGATGGATCTTTTTTTGTTGTTTCAATTGTTCTTTATTGCAAGATCAAGAAATAATTATAAATTTAACCTATAACTTGGTAATCTTTACTCAGGTAATAAATTTTATTTTATTTTATTTTATTTTATTTTATTTTATTTTATTTATTTTTTGGCAGAACCAGGGATTGAACTCAGGCTCTTGCACTTGCCAGGGAAGCGCTTATTCCACTGAGCCATCTCCTCAGCCCCTCAGGTAATAAGTTTTAATAACGACAAAGTGTTTTTTCAACAACTCAAAATGCAGAGTAAGGAGAGAAACATCTGGCTTGCCAATAGATTTAGTTCTCACTAAGTGGAACTCCAAGCTCTTCTTTTTTAGGAAAAGTGAACTGTAATTTCAGAAGACAGCAATATGGTAAGTCTCTGTTACACAGACTAGCTTCCACTTAGTCAACTGTTTCTGGCAGTCTCAACTGGGATAGACACATTTACATAATAGGCTGTGCTTGAGCCTTCTTTGCAAGCAGCTTTAGATCTGCACTATACTTGGCAATGGTCTCCTTTTCCTGCTGTGCAGAGATGCTCTGCACCACCTACTTCTCCACCCAGCTTATTGTGTGCTCTTGTTCCTTGAGATTCATCACATTCTGCACAGAGATATGATAGTCCAGGAGATTCTTTACTTCCCTATATACTTTATGTAGCCGTTTCCGGTAAGCAACCACCAAGGCCATAGCAATGTTGTTCTTCTGGACATCAAAAAGGCAGTGGTGCTTCTCAACAAGTGCCTGCTGGGACTTCTCTAATTCAATTGCATCCTAGATTTGTTTTATGGAAGCTGCTTTGCCTCTTCTAGTTGGGCAATGTTTTCCTCATTCAGTTTATCAATAAATTCTCCAAAAGAGGCACCACATTTTTTAATTACATAGACAAGTAGATCTACTACAGATATGGTAAAGAAGGTCTCTGGGCTAATCACATATATTTCTTTGGACAGAAAATACAAGATATGCCCAGTATTTCTTTGGACAGAAAATACAAGATATGCCCTACAAGCATGTATGGTCCTGTTACAACAGTTTTAGGATAAAGGAACTGGAAGAATTCCTCAGGAATCAGCCCAAGATGAACTTTCCCACCATGTTCTGGAAGAGGTGGTACAGGGGCAAATCTTGGCTGCCCTGTGTGAAAGATCCTTGTTGCCTGTAATACCCTGGTCCAAGGAGCACTGCCTTCTTCAGACAGGGTGCACTGTGGTGGCAGCAGAAAGTACCACCCGGGACAGCATGGTCAGCAAAAGTCCAGGAAGTGGTTTTAGCGTTCCTGTGACACTGACCAAAAACTGGTCAAGAACTAGAGCAAGATAGCTGCAGGCAAATCTCTGGAGATAAATCTTTTATAAAAGGGAACAGGACTGTCTAGTTATTTTTCTTATTGCTGAGACAAAATATCTGATATCTAAAGCTAAAGGAGGAAAGATTTAGGTCACAGTTTGTAGAGTTTTCAATCCATAATCTGCTGGCTCCAGACAGGGTGTCACATGGCAGAGAGGAAAAAGTTCACTGTAGCAGAAGACAACAAAAGCAACAAGAGCAAAGAGGCAAAAAGGGGGAAGAGCCTTTTTCTCTCCCTTATATTGTATGCATGCTACCTGCCCCAGGGCAGGTGTAGCACTCACACCCATAATCCAAGCATTAGACCATGAATCAATCACAAAATCTAGAAGCTACCTCATGACATGCAAGAGGCTTTGGGTGGACATCTAGACACAAATCATAACAGGGACCAAAATATTGAGGGAGGAGTGAAGGGAGGGAAAGTAGATGAAAAAAGAATTAAGATGGGCCAAGTCCCACAAGAAAGGTAATCACTATGTACTGCAAACACACACTAATAAAGTCGGGGGTATAGCCCAGGGGCCTAAGTGCCTGTCTGGCAAGCACAAGGTCCCAAGTTTGATCCCTGGTACTGGAAAACAACAAAACCACCATAAACATATACTAATAAAACAATAAAAATTGGGAAAAAAAAAGTCTCTTTTACCAGTTGTAGATTTTGAAATGATTAGGGTAATCGATTTGAGGGACAGGGAATAGGTGTGTATAAAAGGAAGGACTACATGTTTGTTTCCTTTGTGACTTTAGAAGACCATCAAGTTGAATATCAGTATTTTCTTCCTTCCTATAGCCTTTTCAGTACAAAGGGATGGGCCTATTTTTGAAGAAAATAGGCTTTTGAGGAGCCATTCTCTTTGTGGCTCTATCATTTTATACATAGTTTTAAAAAAACAAATAAAAGAAAGAGAAGCTCTATGTCCTGAATAAAAGCACTAAATACTTTCAAGAAGTTCCTGTTTAGTTTTCCAAGCAGTGTATTATCCTCTTCCTCCCATAACTCACAAACCAAGTTTTGCCCTTTGAAAAAGATGTTATATTTCACTCTATTTTCCATTCTGTAGCTTAAATTCCTTACCCAGCTTCTTCATCATTTAGAAATGTAAGAATAAGGTCATACCATAGCCCCTTTCTGTATTACATATCATAATAGCTCTGAGATAGCTTCTCAGAAAATCTCAGGCCTTAATAAATACATGCTGTCATGTGAGCCCCTACCAACATGACATCTTATAAATGTGCCATGCTTTCTTTGCCTTCAACATGCTTCTACTGGGCTGGTGAGATGGCTCAGTGGTCTAAAGCACCTACTTAGAACAAACTAAGCCAAGCAAAGCACAGGGACTGAGGTTCAATCCCCCAGCACCACATGCCAGCCAGCCCCGCCCCCTGGTGGGCTGAGCTGGCCACACACACACAAAATAAATAAATAAATAAATTAAAAAAAAAACAAAAACATGCTTCTACTGTACTTAGGCAAGATTTTTAAATGTGCTGAGCCAAGCACAGTGATGCATGCCTATAATTTCAGCTACTCAGAAGGATCACACATTGAACCCAGCCTGAGCAATTTAATGAGACCCTATCTCAAAGAAAGGAAAAAGCATGCCAATATGGAGACATGATTGTGGCCCCTTAACAACCAAACATTTGCAGGTGGCCCTTGCTAGAGCTTATTGTGCTTAACTATGCACAAATAGCTCTGAGAACATCATCAGAAAGAAACTGTTAAAAATTCATTAATGGCTCATAGTTTGTAACAGAGTTTTGATTCTCTTGCCTTCTAGACTGAATCAAAGTCTGAGGCAATTCAAATTAACTGAAGTTGTTAATTTAACAATTCAGTTTCCAGCATTAACACTAAGGAATCTAAGGTATGAAATGAACTGAACGTTGAATTAAACAGAAAATACTAAGGAGTGCTTTTCCATTTGGATATACATACATACATACATACATACATACATACATACATGTTAGGGCTTGTGTCTAAATGTCCACTTAAAGCCTCATAGGTGGGGCTTTTCAGAGGTGACAGGATCTAGAGTGTATGATGCTGAGATTAAGGGTATGTGGTGAGTAAATCAGTCCACTGATTGGTTTGGCTTAATTCTGGGTAGGATTAAGGTGCCCCATCCTAGTGTGAAAGGACACAATATAAAGGGACAGAAAGAGTCTGGTAATTGCTTGCTGTTTGCTGCCTTCTGCCTGCCCTTCTTTGGCCATACATTGTTTTTCTCTGCAATGCCACCCTGCCATGGAACCAACCATGAACTGAAATATCTACAAACTTTGAACTGAAATTAACTTTTCTTCTTTTAACTTTGGTTGTCAGGTATTTATCTCAGCAATAAGAAAAATAACTAAGATAATATATCATAATATACATAATAAATATAATGAAGTGGGTATAAAATTTGTTTTCCAAATAAGGAAATCCTACACTCTTTATGGCTTAGCAAAGATTACTGATTAAACATTATTTATTTTCTTTTGATTAAAAGAAGTAACTGGCTTTATTCAAGAAATATTTTGATTTGAAGGGCCCGCCAGATAGCTCAGTGGGTTAAAGCACCTCAAATACCACTTTCCTATGAAATTATTAATACCTCAGTTGATGAATCACAAGTGAAGAAGCTTTAATATTTATGCCTATAGAGTTTGTATTATAGTTTATAAGGGAGAGATTTTAGTCAGAATCAAATAGTAAAGAACCTAAGAGATAAATCATTTCATAAATAAGGAAGAGTCTCAAAATAGCTATATGATTTGCCCCAATTTTATTGCATGATTATAATCATGAGAAAAAATAAAAATGACCATAATTTTACATTCTGAAATATTTAGGTCTTTAAAATTAGAAAAGGCTGGGCAAGATGGTATACACCTATAATGCCAGAGGGAGGCTGAGATAGGAGGATCATTTCGAGTTCAAGGCCAGCCTAACCTTGTCTCAAAAACAAAACGAAACAATCACCAAAACCTAGAAAAAACAAATCTTAGTGCTTCTTTCAAGTCTATCTATCTATCTATCTATCTATCTATCTATCTATCTATCTTTTAAATGTATTTAGTATAGGGCCTACAGGGTCTCACAACACAACTCAGACTCATAGTGATTTTCCCGTCTTCAGCCTCCCAAGTGCTGGGATTTCAGGATGCCACCACGCCTAGTCTCAATCACAGTCTCAGTGCACCCAAGGGTGGGGCCAGCACAGCATGCCAGAGATTGAACCCTGGTCCCTGTGTCTGCCTAAGCAGGTGCTTTAACCCACTGAGCTATCTGGCGGGCCCTTCAAATCAAAGTATTTCTTGAATAAAGCCAGTTACTTCTTTTAATCAAAAGAAAATAAATAATGTTTAATCAGTAATCTTTTGGAGCACTTATCACAGGCCAGGTACTTTTCAAATCTTTTATATACACTGTATCATTTAATTTTCACCATAAAACTTTGTTTTTAGTATTGTTATTATCCCCATTTTTATAGGTAAATAACCGGGCAGAGCTTGGATTTGAATCTGGAAGTCCGGCTACAGAGTCTAAATTCCTAACAACCATATTCTATTCCACTATAATGTTTCCAAAATAGGAACATCTTCTTCTTACATTAGAAAATATTCTAGGCATGGTGGCACATATCTGTAATACCAGCACTTGGGAGGCTGAGGCAAGAGGGTCACTGTGAGTTGAAGGGCCACCTGAACTATACAGTGAGACCCTGTCTCAGAAACAAAACAAAATGAAAACAAAATGTATAACAAAACAAAGAAAATAAAAATTATATCTAGTATTGCTTAATTTTTTTTTAAATTAAGAAATCATTAAACCATACTAAATTAATTTTAATCTTTTGTTTTCACATAGCCAGCTATTATGGCATTTACACAACTACTAAACAAATAGGAAAGGGCTGGGGAGATAGTGAAGGAGTCTAAGTGCCTGCCTGGAAGTACAAGGCACCTGGGTTGGATCCCTGGTACTGCATCCCATGTCAGTCCCCCACAGGGCCCACCACTGGAACCAAGCGTGGTAGCACATGCTTGTAATCCCAGTACTGGGGAAGCTGAGACAGGAGGATCACTACAAGTCTGAGCTATGTAGCAAGACCCTGTACCAAATAAATAAACAAACAAACAAACAAACAAATAAATGATTAAAAAAATAGGCAAGTGGAATCTTGACAGAGACAAATGGCAGAAAACATGCAACATGTAATTCCAGTGGTAAGATTCAATTTAGCAATCAAAAAGTCATACTACTTATCTTTCCCTTCAAGATTACAGAAAACTTGAAGAGATGAAACTCAGGAACATGTAAATCTCTTTTTCTTTCTTTAAAAACATCTTAAATCAAGTTTTATTCATTCCACTAATCATTATTCAGGATTCACTAAGTATATGTTAGCTCTAAAGGACACATTTGTGGTAAAGACCTAATGATCCCTGACTTTCAGACATTTATATACTACACAGAGAGGTAGTAAACAATAAATTACACATAATTTTTTAATTATAATGATGATAAGTGCTATGGAAAAGTAGAAGCAATAGGTTAGTATACAGTAAGAAGCACCTGATTTGGTTTATTTATTTATTTATTTTTTACATTTTTATTTTTATTGTATTTTATTTATTTTTTTTCTTTTCAAAGTTTTATGATAAACATATAGCAATGAGACAGTTTCAAATCAAATCGAAAGTACCGTTTCAACAAATAATACACTGCATATATTCTTCTTAGTGGTTAATTGCTGTACAAGATGCAGACTTGTGATCCTACTTACAAACACCATTAAAAAAAATCATTCTATTCATTAAGAGAATGCAACTATATATCTATCCCAACCACTTTGAATACACAGATACAAAATGGACATTCATAGTTATACCCCAATTTTTTTAAGTTCCGTTGTTGAATATTATAGGTGTGTAAACTCAGCAAAATATTCTAAAAGAGTCCAGTAGCCCATAATAGCATTGGGTCTTCTGTTTAACTGGCAATGTCAGAAATTATTGACCTGAGTCCCCCACAGCTCAACATAACAACATGGCTTTACTTCCTATATTTCATCTTCATACTTTTCTACTGGATGGTTAAGACCAAGGTAAAGCAGGACCTGTGCCTGATTTGGTTTAGAAAAAAAAGTTTTGAGTAGAACATTAGTTTCTCTTACTCTACATCCCACATATAACTAAATCTTGTGGATCGTGCCTCCTAAGTATCTCTCCAAGCCTCTTCCTTTTAACTTCTCTAACAGTGCCTCAAATCAAGATCATAATAATCTCTGACCTGAATTAACTAATCTTCCTGCTTCCAAATCATATCTCCTCTATCTTCTGTAACATGAACAGATGATCTTTCAGAAAGGGAAATAAAAGCATATCATTCCAATAAAACTGTCTATTTTATGTTTCTGATACACAGAATATGGCACAGAACAAACACCGGTAAAAATTGAATTGCTTAAAAACCTCTCAATGGGGCCAGGGAGATAGCTTAGGAGAATAAACACTTGCCTGGCAAGTGCAGGGTCCTGAGTTCAATCCCCAGTACTGCAAAACAAACAAAAAAACCTCTCAATGGTTTGCCACTGATTATAGCTCTTTAAGTCAATTTTTTTTTAAAGTGATATGGCTTTCTGTGTCTTCAGAATTGAGCCCTACTATATTTTAATACACTAAGGAGCTTGCAGATTTGTTCTATGGTATGTTTTCTCAATTTTCTTAGCCTTTATGTCTTTGTATGTGAGGTTTTTCAATACCAGGCATGACTTTTCACCTCCTTCTCATTCTTAATTCTCAACTTCAATGTTACCTATACTGAGAAGTCTTCCCTGATCTCTTTGGACAACTAGTTAAGTATTTTTTCCTTTCATTTTTCTTTTTCTTTTTTTTTCTGTATTTAGGACAGGGTCTATAGGATCTCACTATGTAGAATGGACTAGTAGTGATTCTCCCGTTTTCAGCCTCCCTAGTGCTGGGATTACCGGTGCATGTCACCATACCCAGTTTCAATCACAGTCTCAGTGCACCCCGCAGGCAGGGCTGGCAAGGCACTCCAGGGATTGAACCCCTGCTGCTGTGATTTGTTTAAGCAGGCGCTTTATTTAGTTCACTGAGCTATCAGGTTGGCCCTAAACAAAGGGTGTTTCTTTGGTTTTTGTTTTTTGTTTTTTGGTGGTACCAGGGAGTTTGCCATTCAAGCACTTATTCCACTGGGCTATCTCCCCATCCCCCAATCTTCCTTTCGTTTTTCATCAGTAAAATCTCTGTTATAGTACTTCACTATCAGTGTAATTAATATTTGCATGTTTGACTCCTCCTTATTGAGAACTCCTTAAAGCAAAGGTTATGTCGTTTTCATCTCTACATTTTCATCAGGCATAGTGTAAAGGCTTAGCAAGTGTCTTTTTAATGAATGAATGAATGAATAAATGAACATTTAACTGGCTCTTTTACATATTCACATTTCTAACTTGCAGAGGATTAAGCATCTTTATAAAATTCCTGATTTTGTGATTAAAATGAAATCAGCAAATAATTAAGCAATTTTATTGGGATGGTGAGCAAACAATAATTTATATATATTAATAATATTGATGTGCCAAGATTATTTTTTATAATTTATATTTATGTCTCAAGTGAAGAGCTGTTATATTTCTGTGAATATATATAACCTTTAAAAAAATAAGCATTTTATTAGCAAACATTTATTGGCTACTTACTACAACCCAGACAATGTTTTAACACTGCCAATGTATTAAGTTCTCACAATAACCCTAGAAAGTAAATTCTGTTATCCTGTTTTTCAGATAAGGAAACTGAGGTTCAGAGATAAAGAAACTTGTCTAAGATCACACCACTTGCAAAACAGAGTTAGAATTTGATCACAGACAGTATGGCTCCACTACTACTATGACATAGTAGGTATGATGTTAGTTTAAATTATGTATGCAAAACTTTATAAAAGCAATTAGCAAGTACAAGTCTACAGAGTCCTGCATTAATGATAAGTCAGTAAACTCTGACATCTGCCTTGTTTCCTGGGCAATAGTTCAAGGCAATTACAACTCACAAGTGTTCTGTGATGTACTCACAGTTGGAATAAAGATGGGCTCATGAACTCATCTGTACAAGACAATGTCTTACCACAGTAAGTGAATCATCTGCTTAAAGTTCTAAAGGAAAGCACTTCTCAGTACAGCCTTCTGACACCATTCAAAGTCTTTTGTGTTTCTGAGTGCAAGGAAAGCCCTAGAAAAGCCTGGGCAATTAAAACCACTTTGCTCATTGCTCTTTTGATTCACTGAGCCCTTGGGCAGGTGCTAATGCATGAAAATTAATGTCATTTCTGTCAGTGGCAGGGAAAAGGAGATCTGTAGCTTACAAAATGGTAATTTTTCTTCTAATTAGTTTAAATATTACACATACTCATATGTGTAATATATAGAATAGGTAACTCCTTTGGTTTTTAATCAAAATGCAGAGCAAATTATACCTTTCTACTTAATTCCTGACTCTGGAATATCACAGCAATATATCAGCAAAAAATAAAGCAGTCACTATTTCCTTGCTTTTTGACACCTAATAAAACAGTAGCCATGACAAGGCTTAACATGGAGAGTAACATCTACAAAATAACTAATTTCCACTCCAGAAAGCTTTATTTAAAGGCTGGGTTGCTAATGTCTAAACAAGAATACTGGAATGGCTCTGTAGATTAATATATGGTACAAAGAGATCAGGAATCAGAATGCTTGAGTTGTAATTCCAATATTGCTTTGTCGCAGTTTCTTAATTATGCGATAGATATACTTATCTGCCTATCTGATTCATGTGCAAGTAATTTGTAAAGAACACATTTCCCAAAGATACCATTTAATAGTAATCCCAGCTAGCCAGGGGCAGGGCCTATGTAAGTTCACAAGAAGCAGATGGTGTCTACACACTGGCTGAAGGAGTGAGAGATTGCAAAGTGAGGAGCACCATTGTTATTCGGGAATACAAATGATGCTGCCCTATTACCCTGAGAGCTACTTGTTTGCATTAGAGAGGTCACCTTAAGCTTCTAGGAGCAGCTGAGTAAGCTGGAGGACCCTTCTTACCGCCATCTGCTCCTCTCCCAGACTCCTCCAGCAAATCAAGAGTTTTCCTTGTACTATACTTCCTCTGAAGAACAGGCACAGCCCTTAACATCAGCATTAGCTTTAGGACGCATGTCTCTGTTCTCTGTGCAAGCAGCCACAGTTAAAAAGAAAAAGCCTTCCCAAGCTCATGTATTCACTGATAGGGAATATCTTGCATCATCTAGTTTGCCAGTATTCTTTTACTTGGAATTCTATAAAGGAAATTAGAAGCACATTTTAAAGGGTTAAAATTTTTTTCCATTATTTTAGAAAGATTTCATACTAATAAAAGGTAAAATAGAAGAATTTGTCTGGAAATTTTACATAAAAACCCAACATCCATAAAACACAATGACTTTAAAAGTAACTTCAATTTCCTGGTACACACTCCAGTGCATAAGACTTAAAAATCAAGTTATCTTGTATATTGGTGGATTAGCAATGTATTTTGAATTGCCAATCAGATTCCTTCTCTTGAGTTTACTAATGTGAAAATTGTTTGGAATAAAACATATCACATTCTTCAAGTACTTCTCTGCAGAAATAGTGTATACATACAAAAGGTATATATGTTGCCAAAATGGATGTTACAGGCCCACACTATTAACTGGGTTCTTTTTAAAAAATAATTATTTGGTACAGGGTCTTGCTGGGCAGCTCCCACTCACAGTGATCATACTGTCTCAGCCTCCCCAGCACTGGGATTACAAGTGTGTACCATCACACCTAGTTTCTCAACTGGGTTCTTGATTCAGACTGAGAAAAGGGCAATATATAATTGAAAAGTTATTTTATTTTTTTAAAATTTATTTTATTTATTTGTGTGTGTGTGTGTGTGTGTGTGTGTGTGTGTGTGGCCAGCTCAGCCCATCAGGGGGTGGGGCTGGCTGGCACGTGCTGGGGGATTGAATCGTGGTCCCTGTGCTTTGCTAAGCTTGTTCTAAGTAGGTGCTTTAGACCACTGAGCCATCTCACCAGCCCCTGAAAAGTTATTTTAGAAACTACTCTTCTCCATTCCATAGTCTATATCAATGAGGTAAAACATAATATAATACTTTTCAAAAGGTAAAAAACATACTTAGCTATTTTCAATCAATAACAACATTGATCAAATGCTTAATTTTGAGACTCCAAATAGTACTCGGATTTACTTGAAAGCATCACAAATTACCAAGATACAGTTTTCTAGGAAGAAAATTTCCTGGCTACTTCTCTAAGACCTAGTGTACTGAATCAAATTATATGAATATAGTGGGATTATGTTTAAATATGTTTATACTTTATATATTTTGTGAATTATATGTTATTTTACATTTTATATGCTATTTCATACATTTTATATGATATATATTACATATATATTTTGTGTACTCAGAATAGTATCTGGCTATATTATAGTGCTCAAAAAATATTATATTACTGTTCCAACTATAACTCTAATTGGCTCCCTTATTCCAATATGTAAAGACTTCCTCATTTCAAGAGGCTAACCTCAAATCATCTAAAGAAAAAAACACAATGCACAAATATCACATGAACTGTAATCAAATTCTTATAGTAATCGAAAGACTAATTTTCAGGTAATTTCAAGCCTCATCTTTTTAAAATTCCATGACATTTTATTTTCAACATGGCCTTTTTAATATGGAGATGAATTCATATCCCACATAACATCCTTTATTTAAAGGTTTCATGCAATGGTAAGAATTCTATTCCTAACATTTACAATATTTTGGTCAAGATCTTGTATTACCCTCTAGCTCTATTTTTTTGTTCCATCTTGCAACTTGACCTGTATGTGGCAGCAAGGATGTCAAAACAAATTTAATTAGGACAATGCTTTTCATTCTGTTTGGAAACTGGAGCAAAACCATTTTTTCCACATTCCTCAGTAACCTGATTCCATATAAACATCACTCAGATAGAAGTCATTCTCATTAAGTCTTCGCCCAAGATTCCAAATGCACTTTGGATCTAAGGAGCAGTTCTTCATAGGAAAAGTCTCTAGTGTCAGCAACTCTTCTGAATCAAAATTATATTACTATACAATTCCATTGATTGGCCAGCATTTCTTTATGTTCTTATGTGACTTAACTCCAAAGGCAGTGAACAAAGTTGCTACACAGAATATTCCTCAAGCATACTACTTCTTTAGAAAGAGTCTATGAATACCTCTAAGAAATCTGAGCCAGGCATGGTAGCCTATAATCCTAGCACTCTGGAGTTCATAGCTTGGACTACATAATGAAACCCTGTCTCAAAAATCTCCATCTCCCAAAAAAGAAAATCTGACATGCTCTGTGTGTTAATTTATTTTTCTTTCCTTTAATCCAACTTCATTTTTTAATTTTTTTATTTTTTTGGCTGGCTCTGCCTGCCCCAAGGGTGGGGCTGGCATGGCATGTGGTGCTGGGGATTGAACCATGGTACCCTGCACCTGCCTAAGCTTGCCTAAGCAGGCGCTTTAGACCACTGAGCTATCTCACCCGCCTTTAACCCAACTTTAAATTTATTTATGAAAACTATAGGGGCCAGGGAGATGGCTCAGTGGATTAAGCGCTTCCGTGGCAAGCAAAAGCCTGAGTTCAATCCCTGGTTCTGCAAAAGAAAGAAAGAAAGAAAGAAAGAAAGAAAGAAAGAAAGAAAGAAAGAA
>NW_004524683.1:8944179-8955593 GCF_000260255.1 Octodon degus | reverse complement strand
GAAGGAAGGAAGGAAGGAAGGAAGGAAGGAAGGAAAGAAAGAAAGAAAGAAAGAAAGAAAGAAAGAAAGAAAGAAAGAAAGAAAGAAAGAAAGAAAGAAAATTATAATCTGAGCTAAAGTACAACTTACTCTGGCCTGATCTGAAAATTAAAGCAGACCGGAGCTCCAAAAGTACACTGCCATTAAAGGAAAAAAGCACCTACTTCTGAGTAGACTCAAAACTTGTTTATTGGAGAGTTTACAGTAGAAACATACAAGTTAGGTAAATATTTCACCCAATAATTCATTTTTGGATTCAAGAGTTCCCCTGTGGTTTTTGAGGGAGTTCTCAAGACTAAGAATACAAAGGTGAAAAGGACTTCAGGATTTTTTTTGCAGGCAAGAATTTGCAGAATTCTGGGGCCAGGGAGATGGTTCAGTGGAATAAGTGCTTCCCCGGCAAGCACAAGGGCCTGAGTTCAATCCACGGTTCCACACACACACACACAAAAAAAAGAATTTGCAGAATTCTGGGGATAAATGGAAATACTCTTATCTGAGAAACAGCTAAAAAACAAACAAACAAAAACAAGAAACAAAACCTACAGTTCATAAAATCAATCAAAAGTCAAAGAAGTTTCTTTGACTCACAGATCTAGGACTACACAATAGAATTCCAGTTTCTGTACTGTTATGGTTTGTGTCTAGATGTACCCCCAAAGTCTCATGCAGTCAATGGGGCAGGCTTTCAGAGTTAGAGATTAATCATGATCCAGTGTTGGGGTTATGGGTGTGAGCACTACACCCGCCCTGGGGTGAAGAGCCTGAATACAACATAAGAAAGGGAGAGAGGCTTGCCGCTGCCTTGCTGCTGCCACTGCTCCTCTCTTTGCTCTTTGCTTTTTCCCTCCTGCCGTGAACTACTGCCATCTGCAACGTGGCACTCTGCCTTGGAGCCAGCTGAGTATGGATTGAAACCTTTACTAACTGTAAGCTAAATAAATCTTTCCTTCCCTAATTTGGGGTGCTGGGTATTTAGTTTCAGGAACAAGAGAAAAGTAACCAAGATGTGTACCAAAAAATTATGCTAGGTAAGGTGATCTTTCCTTTGCATGATCTCTTCTCAAGCAAAATTGGGGGTGGAGGGAGGAGAACCAGGGAATTATCCTTGGAACCAGTACAAAAAATTTAATAAAATTTGGGAGAATATTGAAAGAGATAAACCTCTGATCTCTAGGGCTATAGTTTTATTTATTTATTTATTTATTTATTTATTTAGGCAAAACCGGGGATTGAACTCAGACCCTTGTGCTTGCCAGGAAAGTGATTATTCCACTGAACCATTTCCCTGGCCCAATAGCTCTCATTTTTATGGTGGTAAAATGAACATTTTCTCTTATATTTTTGTACTCTAATAGGGGAAAATTGGTTTTCAACCTCAGGATAAATATACTATTCCAATAGCGATTCTGTTTTGTTTTGTTGTTTTTCTATATTTTTTTTAGGGAAGGGTCTATAGGGTGTTCTGGGTCTCACTACTAGATTGGACTCATAGTGATTCTCCTGTTTACAGCCTCCCAAGTGCTGGAATTACAGGCGTGTACCACCATGCCCAGTCTCTCCAATAGTAATTCTGAAAGACAGAATCATTCATTTAACAAACAACATTTAACCCCTATTTGCTACATTCTAGTCTGAGAAGAAGCGTCTACTGAGAAAGACAAAACATTTCTAATCAAGGGATAAATCTCATGATAAAATCAATAAGTTATAGGTATTATAAGAACACAGAGCATTGATACCTTGTCAAGACTAAAGAAATGATATTTAGGAGATACTTATGGGCAGTGGAAATATCTGATTAGCTAATCAACTAATTAATTATTGGTGCTAAAGCTTTAACCCAGGCCCTCTGTATGGTAAGCAAGTAGATAAAAAGTTCTGGCATGGTGATGCAGACCTGTTTTCCCAGCACTTAAAAGCCTGGGGCAAAAAGAGTTTAAGGCCAGCCTGGACTATACAGTGAGATCCTGTGTCAAACAAACAAAAACAAAAACAAAAAAACTTGAAAAGTGAGTAGGAAGGAGGTAAGCAGTGAGGATCTACATTATTTGACATGCAGTATATGGAAAGTATTATATAGTAAGGTTAAGCAGAGAGAGGAAATAACCAATGTATATTAAGGAAAAACCAGAAAAGGCTCTATTGTGGTGGGATAAATAGGAAGAGGATTATATATCAAAAGAAAATACTGTATTGGTGATTTTGCCAGGGAGATGGCTCAGTGGAATAAGCGCTTCCCTGGCAAGCTCAAGGGCCTGAATTCAATCCCTGGTTCCGCAAAAAAAAAAAAAAAAAAACTTTCTGTATTGGTGATTTCCATTGATGTGCAAAACATTTTTATTTTATTTTTTATTTTTTTATTATTTTTTTATTTTTCAACAAATAATACACTACATATATTCTTCTTAGTGGTTAATTGCTGTACAAGATGCGGACTTGTGATCCTATTTACAAACACCATTAGAACAAATCATTCTATTCATTAACAGAATGTAACTATATATCTATCCCAACCACTTTGAATACACAGATACAAAATGGACATTCATCTGTATACCCCATTTTTTCTAAGTTCCGTTATTGAATATTATAGGTGTGTAAACTCAGCAAAATATTCTAAAAGAGTCCAGTAGCCCATAATAGCATTGGGTCTTCTGTTTAACTGGCAATGTCAGAAATTATTGACCTGAGTCCCCCACAGCTCAACTTAACAGCATGGCTTTATTTCAACATTTTTAATAAGATGAGATCTCCGTTTTTGATTCTTTGGAGTATTTCCCATGAAGTCTGGGTTTTGTTTGTGAAGCCACTGCTGACACCTAGGTCTTCAAGATATCTACCAATTCCGGTAGATTCAATGCTTTACTTTTATTTTATTTATTTATTTTTAATGTATTTGGGTACAGGGCCTCACTACACAGATCAAACTTGTAGTGATCCTCCTGTTTTCAGCATACCCATCACTGGGATTACAGGCATTCACCACCATGCCCAGACTCAGTAGCTGGTTTAGCACGCCTGGGGGCAGGGCCAGAGTAACATGTGATGCCAGGGATTGAACCCCGGTCCCTGTGCTTGCCTAAGCAAGTGCTTAGTCCACTAAGCTATCTTGCTGGTCCAGTGTTTCTGTTTTAATATTTAAATCTTTCATTCACTTTGACTTTAGTTTAGTATATGGTGATAGACATGGGTCTTTTAGTCTTCACCATAAGAAGTTTTTCCAGCACCATTTATTGAAGAGGCTATCTTTTAATGCTTATATCTTGTAATCTGAGCAATATTAATATATCTTTTTTTGTGTGTGTGTGTGTGGAACTGGGGATTGAACTCAGAACCTTGCGTTTGCCAGGAAAGCGCTTATTCTACTGAGCCATCTCCCCAGCCCCCAATCTGAGCAATATTGAAGATAACAATAAACAATGTACTAACCATTGTTACTCTCCCTCCATTTTTGAAATTTTGTCTCATCGTTTTCAGTGATTTTTTCTCTTTAAAAAAAAAAGAAGAAAATAGCACTGAGAAAGTATGGCAGCAAGAAAAATAGTATAGCTTAGTGACTGTACTACCACTACAAAAATTACTACAAATTTGGTGGCTTAAAACAACATAAATTATCTTACAGTTGTGAAAGTGACAAGTTCAAAATAGGTTTCACTGGCCTATAACCAAAGAGTTAGCAAGGCTTTTTGCTTCCTTGCTTTTTCTAGTTTATATAGGTTGCCTATATTCCCCTTGGCTTGTGGTCCCATCCTCCATCTTCAGTGTCAGCAATGTCTAGATTTCACACTCTTATCAATCTGACACTAAATATCCTACTTCCCTTTTTCACTTGTAAGAACTTGTAAGTAGTTGAATTGGGCCTATCTGGAAAATTTTGGACAATCACCTCATCTAAAGTCAAATAATTCGTAAGTTTAATTTCTTAGGCACCTTAATTTCTCCTTGCCATGTAACTTAATACATTCATAATCACATCTAATGATTAGGACATGGTCATATGTGGAGAGCTATTATTCTGCCCAACAAACATTAAGAGTGTACATGCTAAGGGCTGGCCAGGTAGCTCCGTGGGTTAAAGCGCCTGCTTAGGTAGATGCAGAGACCTGTGCTGGTCCCGCCCCCAAGGCATGCTGAGAGGGCAATTGAGAATAGGCATGGTGCAGTGCACCTGTAATTCCAGTGCTTGGGAGCCTGAAAACTGGAGGATCACTACAAGTCTGATCTGTGTAGTGAGACCCTGTAGACCCTGTACTAAATACATTTTTAAAAGTGTGCATGCTAGAATAATACTACCTAGATTTATGTTCTAGCATCTTTATCATTAACTGTATAACACTGTGGGACATATTATAGAACATCTTTGTATCTTGATATCCTTACTTGTAAAATAGTATAATAAACAGTAGCTACTTCATTTTGTTGTGGTAAGGAATTATAGTGAATTATATTTACTGATTTTAAGACATTAATCTCTATTTGCTAGACTAAGTCATCATTACTAATACAGAGCCACAAGCACAAACACAACATGGCAGCAGCTGTAAAACTCTCCCATGGTGTCCTGACTTCTAAAAAGTCTTTTCTCCTATAAGCATTTATCTGCCTCAACACATATCAGTGTCCCCTGTTTCTGACTTGACTTCAATAGAATTCTTTGAACCATTATTGTTCTGTTCATTATTAAGCTTTTTGGGGTGGGTACTGGGAATCAAACTCAGGATCTCACACATGCTAGGCAGGTGCTGTGCCACTAAACTAAATCCATGGCCCTCGTTTTTCTTGCAAATAATTACAATACTTTTCATAATTCCTCTATTGAATTGTATCTGTATTTTAAAGTTATGCTTTTGAAGTATATTTACTGTTTTTTTAAACGTCAAATCGGCCAGGGATGTAGCTTAGTGGCACAGTGCCTGCCTTGCAAGTGTGAGGTCCTGCGCTGGATTCATGGTACAAATAAATAAACATCAAAATCAAGCTAACAATCCTGAGAAAAATCCCACTAAGTTGTGATGCTTTATCTTTTGATTTGCTAAAATACTGTATAGAATTTTTGTGTCTTGGCCATGGACATAGTGATGTTTATTTAGTCTGGTTTTGATAGCATGGCCACATTGGCCTTATAAAGTGAGCTGGAAAACATTCCGTTCTTTTCCAATTTTTAAAAAATACTTGTGTAAAACTGTGTGGTCAGTTTTGTTTTTTGGTTTTTGTTTTATATTTTAGGGAAGTGTCTACAGGGTGTTCAGGGTCTCACTACTAGAATGGACTCATAGTGATTCTCCTGTTTACAGCCTCCTAAATGCTGGGATTACAGGCACGTGCCACCACGCCCAGTCTCAATCACCATCTCAGCGCACTAGGGGGCAGGGCTGGCACAGCAGGCCCAGGAATGAACCCCAGCCTCCTGTGCCTGCTTGCAGGCACTTTAATCCACTGAGCCATTTGGCTGGCCCTTGTTGGTATTATTTTATGCTTAACATGTTTAGAATTTACCAGTGTAGCCATCTGGGCCTGGAATTTTTCAGGAAGATAATTTTTAATTAAAAATTCAATTTCTTTATTAGGGCCATTTCTCTTTGGCACTTATTATTTTATACATACTTATTATCTATCCCCAGTAGAATGTGTATTCCATGAGTATACAGTGTCTTTGTCTTTAAAAAAAAAAGGTTTTGTTTTCTCTTGTGCTCTCAGTATTTAGCACATGGCACAAAGTATTTAATGTATTGATTATTATAAATTACAACAGTACACATTTGTGACTTTATCATATTTTGATATCTTCCAAATATTCAGACATTTATCTATTGAAATGTATTATCTCATTATAAATTATTTATCTTTTTGCTTTATATTTTTGGTTGGAGTACTGTAGTTTTTTTTGTTTCGTTACTTTTTTTTTTAGCGGAACCAGGGACTGAACTCAGGCCCTTGTACTTGCCAGGCAAGCACTTATTCTACTGAGCCATCCTCTCAGCCCATTGGTGGGATATCTTTTTTATAAGTTATGTGCTACATAGGTTACTTATGAGCATCATTTCAGAAGAGTAAAGGAATCCTATAAATTATTTGTCATAAAGATACATACCAGATTTGATAAGTTGAGAAAAACTAACTTCACTGATAACAGTTGGTGTGGGAAGTATACAAAGGTCATTGCTACAGAAGTCTAGGAAAGAATTACTCTCCTTAAATTTAAAAAATACCTATTTACATAATTCTACTGATGTATTCTAGGGCAGGGTAGTTTGAAGAGGTGTAGAAACAATAAGGATCTTAGTATCTTGGGAATTTTTTTTTGTCTTTGGTGCTGGGGACCTAATCTATGACCTCAAGCATGCCTCTAAAAATCCTTAAAAATGGAGGTACAGGAAGTGTGTGTGGGCTCCAGGAACAGGACTTCCCTTGATTGACACCATTTGTATTTCCTAGGTATACAGGAAAATCTGAAAGAGGTGCTTCTTTAGGCTTACCCAAAAGTCACAGCAAGTCCAAAAACAAGAATGTTCAGAGGATAATGTGATACCAGCTTCAGGGAAGAAATCAACCTAAATAATTATCCTTCTATGTGGAAGCTTAAGGGAAACGATGCTTAATGGGGGAAAAAAGTTATGCACCAAAAGTATGATAAGGAAAGTAACCAAGTCTGGTGCAAGTTGGTTTTACTATGGCCCCAGTGTAATTATAAGGAAGCTCAAGTGATTAAAATAACATGAAACAGACTTTAAGAAAAGAAATATCACTAAAGAAAGACAAAATGATAAAAATAACTCGATATAACATGTTACAAGAGGTCCAAAACTGATGAAATTGTAACCATTATAAATTAAAACTTTTACTTGGCTATTTCAGTACTCTTTGCCAACAACTGATAGATCAAGAACACACAGTTCTTCTATGCTTTTTCAGGTGACAGCTAGTAAAGTCATGTACACAGCATGTTTGTACTTCATATCTTCTCTTTTTAGTCAAACATATTACTCAATCCTATATTTTTCTTATCAATGAAGTTCTGCATAATACTGTATTATATACAATGAGCCTTTTTCTTTTTGCTTCTACTAACTTATAAAACTGGAAATAAAGAATTGGTTTTAATTCTTCAGAAATTTTCATAATGGCATATTTTATTTTATTATTATTTTTTAATATATTTGGTACAGGGTCTCACTATGCAGCTCAGACTCGCAGTGATTCTTCTGTTTTCAACCTCCCCAACATTGGGCTTAGAAGCATGTGCCACCATGCCCAGACTTGGTTCCTGGCTCAATGCACCTGGGGCCAGAGCTGGCACAATACTGTGGATTGAATTCTGGTCTCTGAGCTTGCCTAAGCAGGCTCTGAGTCCTCTGAACTACCTCGCTGGCCTTCTTATAAAGAAGGCCATATTTTAGTCAGTATCTTGGAACTAATCAAGAACTTGGGCTATCAGTATGGTAATCAATTTATTTTACCCTTGACTGGGCGTGGTGGCGCATGCCTGTAATCCCAGCTCTTGGGAGGCTGTAAACAGGCAGATCACTACGAGTCCGATCTAGTAGTGAGACCATGAACACCCTGTAGACCCTTCCTTAAAAAATTAAAAAAAAAATTAAGAAAAGAATTAAAAAAAATTATTTTACTCTGAGAAATACCACAAAGCAATCACTTTCTCCTCCTAGCTAGTAAATGCTAAATAACACAAGTACAGATCTAAAACTGAAAGTACACACCGCAAACTTTGATGAAAACAAGTAAAACAAAACCAGCATAGGTTTATTAACACAGCTTTTCAGCAATGCTAAACTACAGAATAAACATCTCCTATAAATCTGTCTGAAAAATAAAGGTAATATGGTATGATAGGAAAAAGTGGCAAGTAATCCAAACTTTGAAAATCATAAACAATTACTTTACACAATAAAAATAATGCTTGACTAGCTTTCAGCTTTGCCTCACAAGGAGTATTTTTTAAAAATAAGGTGATACTATTCTGTATAGTAAACAAGGGTATATATAGTTGCATGGCAATACAAATAATTTCAAGAGGAAATTATTCAGAAAACTATTTTATTTTATTTTTTTGAATACTGGAAATCAAACTCAGGACCTTGCTGGCCCCAAACACCATTTTATGTTTATTCCTCACTTCTGTACTTCCCTTAAATATGAAAAGAAGCATATGCATAAAACACAAAATGATAATTTTGAAAAACTATAGTAGTGTAGTTAGGCTATTTAAAATTAAATAAGCTACAGACAACAGGCCTAATCAAATCATTTAAATCACTGTTGAAGGGCTGGCCAGATAGCTCAGTGGACTAAAGCACCTGTTTAGGCAAAGTGCAGTGGCCTGGGTTCAATCCCTGGTGTGCTGTGCCAGCCCTGCCCCTGTGGTGTCCTGAGATGGCGTATGAGACTGTGTGAGGTGGCGTGCACCTATAATCCCAGCACTTGGGAGGCTGAAAACAGGAGGATCACTATGAGTCTGATCTACATAATAAGACCCTGTGGACCCTGTACTAAACACATAAAATTAAAGAGAGCCTAACTACACTACTATAGTTTTTCAAAATTATCATTTTGTGTTTTATGCACAAGATTAGTTATCTGGCTTATAAAAATGTAGTCTTTTTTCCCATCTCTTGAGCTTCCTTTGGCCTATTTGAGGATCTTCATAATGACATAACAACTAATAATAAAATAGTAGGGGCTGGTGAGATGGCTCAGTGGTCTAAAGCACCTATTTAGAACAAGCTAAGCTAAGCAAAACACAGGGACCACGGTTCAATCCCCCAGCACCACATGCCAGCCAGCACCGCCCCCTGGTGGGCTGAGCTGGCCACACACACGCACGCACGCACGCGCACACACACACACACACACACACATAAATAAATAAATTTAAAAAAAATAATAATAATAATAATAATAATAATAAAATAGTAATGAATTTCAACAGTGATTTAAGACCCTGGTGTCCTTAAGACCCGGGTAAAGAGGCACTGTGCAGGGGTTGGTGGTGCCTACACCAGAGCAGGAGAACACAGAGAAAGGAGATTGGTAGAAGAGCTGGGGACATTAAGATGACTAAGCTGAGTTAACAAAGCAGAGAGAAAAATGGTACCACAAGTCACAAGTCACAAATGTGAGCCAGGAGAGGCTCTACCGATGGGAAGTCTGAGAGCGTGCTTGCAGGGGAGTCATGGGACCTCTGGAGAGGTGGAAGAGGAGAAAGACAACAGAGGTGGTGGGGGACAGGAGAGGCCGCCCAGGAAGACAGTGTACCGTATAGAGCAGCGGTTTCCCCAGAACCATTCTCAGAATGGATGTATATGCTGAAGATATGTGACACACACAAAGATTTCTATAGGAAAGTGTTTATGATGGCATTATTGATGAGGAACACACAATAAATGGTTTTATCAATTAAGGAATCCACAGGATGGAATAATAGACAACCACTAAACTGACATTTTGAAGCATATTTAATGAAAATGCAAGATTCACAGAATAATGCTTGCTCTGTTAGAAGCCCAAGAAGCAGGATGTAGAATTGTATATGTAATTAGTCCAGCTTTGTAATCCATATATGTGATCCTATGAAACAAAGAAAATAGATCAGCTGTGCTTACCTCTAAAAAACAAAACAAAACAAAACAAAACAAAAAAACCCGGTTAAAATGAATGGGGTACCACTTGTGGTGGGGCACACCTATAAGCCCAGCAGTTGAGAGGCTGAGGCAGAAGGACTTCTGTGAGTTCAAGGCCAACCTGGGCTACACAGTGACTTTAAGAACAGCCTTAAGTACACAGTTAGACCCTGTTGTTTTTTTTTTTTTTTTTAAATGGTGTTATGGAAGGAAGGGGAATGACTGAAGTAGGCAATATAGTAAAAATATTTTTATCCAATCACTGGTTGAGAAACTCTCCAACTGCTACAGAGGATCATTAGCAGATAGTTCAGAATACAGTAAAGGATTTGAATCCTATATAAAACTCTCCCTGTTTACATGGTTGATTAAATTTACTTCATAAAGGAACTAGAGGTTCTATCCTGTCATCTGTATTAGTTTAAATGAATAGTGTTGGGTTAAGTACAGAGTGATTACACATATTTATATTTTTATTACTTCATATATAATACATATATATATATATACCCATAAATATACATACACACAGATTAGATGCTGTAGCATAAGTACCATTGCTTAAATTTACAAATGAGGGGGCAGGCCAGATAGCTCAGCAGACTAAAGCTCCTGCTTAGGCAGGCGCAGGGACCGGGGTTCGATCCTTGGCGCTCAGTGTCAGCTTGGCCCCTGGGGTGCACTGAGACAGTGAATAAGACTGGGTGTGGTGGCACACACCTGTAATCCCAGTGCATGGAAGGCTGAAAACAGGAGGATCACTACAAGTCCAATCTGTGTAGTGAGGCCTTTTAGACCCTGTACTAAACACACAAAAAATAAATAAAATAAATTCACAAATGATGGTAGGAACTTTTTTAAGGTTTAATATAAATCTAAACCAACTTGTGTGAAAAATCAGGTGGGTATTTTTCAGAGCCTTACTCTTTGAAGTCTAAGTCTAGGTCATACAGTTGGGAGTTGGAAGGCAGAGGTTGGTAAGTATTCAACCAATGATTAAGAAACTATCTCCATGAAGTTTGTGCAGTGGACTTTGAGGTAATATTACTTAGAAAAGTAACTATTCGAAAATGTTTAAATAACAATATATTTGGGTAATAAATATATTTTAAACTAAAATATATTTCTATCTAATATCTCACTGAGTTGGCCTTGAATTTACAATCCTCCTATTCAACCTCCCAAGTAGCTGGTATTACAGGTGAGCATTATCATGCCTGACTAAACCTGTTTACCCCTGTTTCCTATAGCTGAAGCTCCAAGACTCATTCTTGATACTTTTCTTTATTTCCACAATCTCCATTTCAAATCTCCATTTCAAATCTCTTTCAGATCTCAATTCTTCCCACCACAATCACTGCCACTAACATAATCCTGACATGGAGCATTGCAGTATCCCTTTTCTCACTGTTCTTCTGGTTTCTGGTCTTGCTTTTTTCTAATCTCATTTTCTGAAAAGAAAATCTAATAATATTAGTCTCCTGCTCAAAACTCCTATTTTGTAGGACAAAATCCAAAATTTATACAGGAACTTGGGTAACAGCTGCTAATGCATCTGTTATAGCATTTTTTCATATCATTTCCTTCTAAAATCCAGTACTCCAGTTTACCTAACATTTTTTGGTTCTTCAAATAGCCTGTCTCTGGGGACCGGGGAGATGGCTCAGTGGAATAAGCGCTTCCCTGGCAAGTGCAAGGGGCTGAGTTCAATCCCTGGTTCCAGGAAAAAAAAAAAAA
>NW_004524683.1:8932227-8939379 GCF_000260255.1 Octodon degus | reverse complement strand
AAGTGGTTAGGATAGATATATAGTTACATTCTCTTAATGAATAGAGTGATTTGTTCTAATGGTGTTTGTAGATAGGATATCATGTCCACATCTTGCACAGCAATTAACCACTGGGAGAAATGTATGCAATGTGTTAATTATTGAAAGTGTCCTACCAATTTGATTTGAGACTGTCCCATTGCTATTTATCAGTAACATTATGGGGAAAAAAAAGAAAAACACAGACAGAAAAAAAATATTTCTACCTTATTTTCCTCCAGAAGATTTAGTGTTTCTGTTTTCATATTTAAATCTTTGATCCATTTTGACTGTAGCTTTGTGCATGGTGATAGGCATGGGTCTAATTTTAGCCTTCAGCATGTGGAAAGCCAGTTTTTCCAGCACTATTTATTAAGGATATCTTTCTTCTAGTGAACTTGTTTGGCACCTTTATCAAAGATAAGGTGGCTGAGTGTGTTTGCAATTGTGTCTGCATCTTCTAATTTGTTCCACTGATCCTCAGATCTCTATGCCAGTACCATGCTGATTTTATGACAGTAGCTTTATAGTATAATTTCAGGTCAGGGATTGCGACAGCCCCTGCCTTTCCTTTGTTTCTCAGGATTTCTTTTTGTATTCTGGGTCTCTTGCTTCCAAATGAATTTGAATTTTAATCTGTAAGGTATGCTAATGGTATTTTAATTGGGATTGCATTTAATCTGTATAGCAATCTTGAGAATATGGTCATTTTCAAAATTTTAGTTTTTCTTATCTAGAAGCATGGAATATTTTTCCACTTTCTCAAATCATCTTCAATCTCTTTTCTCAGAGTACCATAATTTTCACTATATAAACATTTTACATCCTTTGTGAGATTAACTCCTAAGTATTTCATTTTTTTGGATGTTATTTAAAACATCCAAAGAGTGATTTCACTAACTTCTCTCTCAGTGTTTTTTTGACCATTTTTTTTTTTTGTGGAACCAGGGATTGAACTCAGGCCCTTGCACTTGCCAGGGAAGCGCTTAATCCACTGAGCCATCTCCCTGGTCCCTCAGTGTGTTCTTTGTGTACAGAAATGCTAGTGATTTTTGTGTACTGACTTTGTTGCTGCTATGTTGCTGAATTTAGTGATTAAATCTACAAGACTCTTTAGGTAGAGTATTTGGGGTCCTCTATGTAGAATATTATGTCATCTGCAAATAATGATAATTTTTCTTCTTTTCCAAGCCCTATTCCTTTTCTGTCTCTCATCTAATTGCTCTGGCTAATGTTTCCAGAACTATATTGAATAGGAGTGGAGATAGTGCACATCCTTGTCTTGTTCCTGATTTTAAAGTGAAGACTTTCAGTTTTTGACCATTTAGAATTATGTTGGCTGTTGGTTTCTCATAGACGGCTTTTCTCAGGTTGAACTATATAGGCCATCTATTCCAATTCTCTGTAGGGTTTTTATCATGAATGAATGTTGGACTTTGTCAAAAGCTTTTTCTGTGTCTATTGAGATAATCATGTGGTTTCTGTTCCTGGTTCTATTGATGTGGTACATTACATTTATGGATCTGCCTATGTTGAACCATCACTGCATTCCTGGGATGAATCCCACTTGGTCATGATGTTATAATCTTCTTGATGATTTGCTGAATTCTGTTTGCTAGTATTTTATTGAGGATTTTTGCATCTATATTCATAACAGAGATTGGCCTGTAGTTCTCTTTTTTAGTTGGATCTTTGTCTGGTTTGGAATCAGAGTAATACTTGCCACCAGGAATGAGTTTGGGGGAATTTTGTCCCTTTCAATTTCATTGAAGAGTTTGAAAAAGTTGGCATTAAATCTCTAAATTTCTTGTAGAATTCTTCTGTGAATCTATCAGGACCTGGGCGTTTCTTTATTGGTAGGTTTTTATTAAATTTTCAATTTTGTTTGTATATATTTGTGTACCTTCTGAACTCAGAAGATACACTTTGGCATTTCTTATGTATCTAGGAAACTGTCCATTTCTCTGTGTTTTCTGTTCTGTGAGAGTAAACATTTTGGAAGCAGGTATTGATTATTTTCTGAATTTCTCCAGGGTCTGTAGTGATTGCTCTTTTCATTCTTTATTGCATGTGATGAAATGTGTAGTGTGTTGTTGCTGGGTGGAACACTCTGTAAACGTCTATCAAGTCAATTTCTGACAAATTTGGTTTAGTTCTGTGATTAATCTCTTTGTGACAGTAGAGTGTTAACATCTCCCATTACTCCTGTATTATTGCCCACTTGATTTTTCATGTCTGTTAAAATACATCTTATGCAGGACAGCACTCCTACATTGGATGAACATATATTTATTACTGTAATCTCTTCCTCTTTCAGTTTTTCTTTAACAAGTATGTAGTGACCTTCTTTATCTGTTTTTTTTTTTTTTTATTTATTTGTGTGTGTGTGTGACCAGCTCAGCCCACCAGGGGGCGGGGCTGGCTGGCATGTGGTGCTGGAGGATTGAACTGTGGTCCCTGTGCTTTGCTAAGCTTGTTCTAAGTAGGTGCTTTAGACCACTGAGCCATCTCACCAGCCCCTAAAATAACCTTTTTTTTTTTTTGGTGGAACCCGGAATTGAACTCAGGCCCTTGCGCTTGCCAGGGAAGCACTTATTCCACTGAGCTATCTCCCTGGCCCCTTCTTTATCTCTTTCAATAATTTTTGGTTTGAAGATGATAATGTCAGCAATCAGGATAGCTACCTCTACTTTTTTCTGATTTCCTGTGGCATAGAGGATTGTTTTCCATCCTTTGACTTTTAGTCTGTGAATTTCCTTTTGAGGAATATGTGTATATCCTGCACGCAGCATATTACTGATTTTCTTTCTTAATCCACTCTGCTAGTCTTTTTCTTTTCATTGGTGAATTGAGATTATTTCTGTTCTTATTTCTTCAATAGCCTGACAGACTTGTTTCTTTACTTCAATTGCTATCATTTCAGAGATTTCAGGTTTGTGATTTCCAAGTTCTTGCATGTTTGTCTCCTAGATTTGTTCTGGGTGGGCTAGAGGATTGATATTGCCTTTTGCTTCTACATTTTGGCATTTTTGAACCTCCCAGTAATCACCCAGATACAGTCTCACAGGTTGAGTCTGCCAAAGTCTTTTTCTTTCTTTTTTTTTTTTTTTTTTGTATTTAGTACAGGATCTACAAGGGTCTCACTACACGGATCAGACTCGTAGTGATTCTCCCCTTTTCAGCCTCCCAAGCACTGGGATTACAGGCTCCGTGCCATCACACCCAGTCTCAATTGCCTTCTCAGCGTGCCCTGGGGGTGGAGCTAGCACACCAGGCCAGGGGATCGAACCCTGCCAAAGTTCTTAAATGGCTCCAGGAAAGCTCCGTGCTTGCCATGCTGGGCCCACAGATCACATCTCTCCTGTGTCCCACAAGTTCTCCTAAGTTCTTAAAAGTTTGAAGCTTGATGTCTGCATGCTGGAGGTAAGGAAGGTCAGAGCTTAGCAGAGTCCCACAGACTGCCCAGAGGCCACCAACATTCTTCCAATTTTCGTTTATAAATGTTACTGAAATTACTGGTCTAGAGACTATTGTATTATTTTTTAATTACTTTCCAGAGTAATTTCCTGAGTTTTTTCTTATGCCTTTTTCTTTCTTTTTTGATATGTGAGAAAGTCTATTTTCACTGTTCTAGTTATAGCTTTTATCATGCCCACAGTTACCTTAGCCTTTTACTATGTGGTCTATCGCTTTTAACTAGCTTCCTTTGAATGAATCTTAACATTGACTTTATAACAGTATTGGTCTTACTTTACTTCTCCTTCATCCTTTTTCCTCCCAGAACATATAATGTGGTTTTTGTTGTTGTTGTTGTTGTTGCTTTTGTTTTTTTCTTTTGGCAGTACAAGGGATTGAACTCAGGACCCTGCACTTGCCAGGCAGGCACTTACACCACTGAGCTATCTCCTCGGCCCTAATTCTTAAAAATACAGCAGTTTTTGGTTTTTTTTTTAGGTGAAACTCACAACATAATTAGCCATTTTAAAATGTAAAATTTAACAACTGTGAATGTGGCACATTCACAGTGTTAGACATGTTTTACCTTTCTCTGCTTTCAAATCATTATCCCTGAAGAATACCTATTCCTCTTAAGTAATCATTCCTGTTTACCTTTCTACCCATTCCATGGCACCTCAAATCTTCATCCTTATGACTTCACTTATTCTGAATATTTCATATAAAAGGAAACATATAATATGTAATCTTTTTAAAATAATTTTATTGAGAAAAAATAGCAATGAGACAGTTTCAAAACCAATTAGGACAGTTTCAATAATTAATACATTGCATATTGTTGTCTTCTTAGTGGTTATTCATAGTACAAGATGCAGACATGATATCCTGTCCACAAACACTATTAGAAGAAAAATATGGAATGCTTCACGAATTTGCGTGTCATCCTTGAGCAGAGGCCATGCTAATCTTCTCTGTATCATTCCAATTTTAGTATATGTGGGGCCGGGGAGATGGCTCAGTGGAATAAGCGCTTCCTTGGCAAGCCCAAGAGCCTGAGTTCAATCCCTGGTTCCACCACAAAAACAAAAAAAACAATTTTAGTGTATGTGCTGCCGAAGCAAGCACAATACATAATCTTTTGTGTCTTTTTTCTTATTATTTTCAAGGTTTATCCAAGTTATAGGATATATTAGTATTTTATTCTTTTTTATAGCTCAATAATATTCTACTGTGTGGATATATAAGAATTTGTTAGGGCTGGCGAGAAAGTTCAGAAGACTAAGCAACCTGCTTAGTCAAGCACAGGGAATGGAGTTTGATTCCCAGCACCACATGCCCTGCTGGCCCCATTCTGGGTGTGGTGATGCATGCCTATAATCCCAGCACTATGGAGGCTGAAAACAGGAGGATCACTATGAGTCCAAGCTGCGTAGTAGTGAGGCCCTGTACCAAATGCATTAAAAATAAAATAAAAAAAGAATTTGTCCATTCCATTGAAAGACACTGTTTCTACCTTTTGTCTATTATATAAATATGACTGAACATTTGTGTACAAGTTTCTGCGTAGACTTTTAGTACATACCTAGGAACAGAAATCATGTGTAATACAGTGTTTTAGTTACTTTTTGCATTGTTGAGACAAAATACCCAACATGTGAGGTTAAGGGAGGAAAGGTTTATTTGACATATAGTTTGTAGATGTTTCAGTCCATAACTGGCTGACTCCAAGGCAAGGGGTGGCATGGCAGAGGGGCATTATAGAGAAGAAACCATTTGAAGCATGGTAGGACATGAAGAAGGCATCAAGTAGCAAGAAATAGCAGCAAAAGCAATGACAGCAGCAAGCCTTCCTTCTGTCCCTTATGTTCCATCCAGGCTACTTGTCTTAGGATAAGTCTGTCCCCCTTTGAAAAGTCCAACTTATGACCACATGAGGTTTTAGAGACATAAGCCATAAAATCTAGTAGTCCTTTTTTTTTTTTTTTTTTTTTTTTTGGCGGTACCAGGTATTGACTTCAGGCCCTTGTACTTACCAGGCAAGTGCTTATTCTACTGAGCTATCTTCCCAGCCCAAAATCTAGTAATTTTGTGTTCAATATTTTGAAATTGGCACATTTTCATAATAATCACATTTTTTTTTTGTATTCTCAACAGCAGTGTACAGGGTTTCTATTTCTTTACATCTTTGCCAAAACTTACTATTTTTGCTGTTTTTATTGTATCATCCTAGTGGGCTTCAAATGGTTATCTTTATTGTGGTTTTGAGTTTTCTTAATGATTGAGGACATTAAATATTTTCTCATGCACCTATTTACATACCACTTACTTTTCTTCTTTATAGCACCTTTCCTTCTTCTTAGCACCTCATGGTAGCCTAAAAGTTATTCAACCATTAATTTTTGTTTTAATGATTTATAGGGAGATGGAAAGTACTATTTTATAAAGAATGCAATAAATATGAAATTGATGTATAAAGAAGGTATATGTTCATCTTCAACACAAACAATGCTTTATATTCTGTACTATGAGTGGGAGAGAAGTCTTTTATAAATAAATGAAAACAAAAATTAATGCTTATAATACAGTACTGTTTTGCTTTTCATCCTTAGATCCTAGATTTAACTTGGTTGCCTTAATGTGGTCTTGTTAGGAAGGGGTTTTGCTGTTTTTGTTTTTTGAGACAGAGTCTCTCTATGTAGTTCGGGCTGGCCTTGACTTACTAGATAGTCCAGGTTGGCCACAAATCCCTGGTGATCCTTTTACCTCAGCCTTTAGAGTGCTGGGATTACTGGTGTGCACCACCACACAGCTTGTTAGGAAGGTTTTTTAAAAACTTCACTATATGTCTGTTACTGTTCTCTTGTTGCTGGGACAAAATACCCAAAACACCCAAAATTAAGGAAGGAAAGGTTTATTTATCTCACAGTTAGTGGAGGTTTCAGTCCATACTCAGCTGGCTCCAAGGCAGAGTGCCACATGGCAGAGGGCAGCCATTCATGGCAGTGGAAAACAGCAAAGAGCAAAGGGAGGAGCAGTGGCTGCGGCAGCAGCAGCCCCGCTCCCCTCTTTATATGGTATGCAGATTACCTACCCCAGTTGGATATAGCACTCGTACCCATAATCTCTGCATTGGATCATGAATTAATCACAAACTATAGAATCCACCCCAGTGACTGCATGAGGCTTTGGCAGACAACTAGAAACAAACCATAACACTGTAGGAAGTTTTCTTGCCTTCAGACTCTGTGAGCATACATAATGCTATGTAACATATATGTTAATATGTAAAATGATTGTCAGCTATAAATTAAACAATGGTATATTATTTATATAGTCATCTTATAAAGATTTATGCTAAAGTGTTTGTTCAGCTGATCAAACGTAGTTAAGCTTGATAAGGAATTAGTTTTCAATTAGTATTTAGATTATCTTACTGTATTTCTAGTAGTTCTATATTTCAATTTTTTTTCTTACAAAGCCATGTTCTTATGCTGTATCTATGCAAGTTAAAGATAGTAAAACATGGGGCCAGTGACAGCTCAGCAGCATAAGCACCTGCCTGGCAAGTGTAAAAACTTCACTGTATGTCTGTTACTGTTCTCTTGTTGCTGGGACAAAATACCCAAAACACCCAAAATTAAGGAAGGAAAGGTTTATTTATCTCACAGTTAGTGGAGG
>NW_004524683.1:8930766-8932127 GCF_000260255.1 Octodon degus | reverse complement strand
GGGGGGGGGGGGTTGTTTTTTTCAAAATTAGTATATCATCATTCTTTAACACACACACACACTCGCACACACATACACACATGATAGCTAAACTTACTAATTTCTATTAGTTCACTGAAAGGAACAGTATTTATATTATTTGATTAATTTTGCCTGCCTATATCTTGTAATCTGAGCAACTATTTTGAAGATAACCATATGAAAAATAATAACCAGTGTTTATTTCTTTTCATCTGGTTTGAAATTCTGTATTGTTTCTAATTTTTTCTCTTTGAAATAAAAAAAATTACTTGAGTCAACTGAAAATCTTTCTTTCAATAATTAAGCCAATTTTCATTTCTTTTTCTTTTTCTTTATATTTTAAGGAGAGAACAAAGTATGATTAAAACAAAAAATTACAAGTGACTTAGATTTTCACTTAACAAATATGAATTTTACACTCTGTTGTGATACATACTGTTGTCTTCCAATTAGTTATTCATATTACCAGAGATAGGCAGGCAAAATTGGAAGAAGAAAAAAAGAAAGAAAAGTATAAGAAATTAAGAAGAGAAAAGGTGCAATTTTAAAAAGGAGAAGAAACAAATTAAGTCACTGCTTCTTTCCATGGACTAGCAGAAATGCACAGTGCAGTTGTCCAAACCATCCTTCTTACATACATAGATATATCTCTTTCCCCCACTCCCTCTCCTGTCCTTCACCTCAACTCAATAACTCTCTCCTTTTGAATAAGTTCATTCCTTTTTACCAGTGTCTATTGTATCTTTCAGATTCCATTTTATTTTTCAGGTTCTCACACTAAGGAGACAGTATGACATTTGCACATGTGGGTCTGATTTATTTCACTAAAGAGTATGTTCTCTAGTTGCATCCATTTATTGATAAAAGACTCAAATTTATCCTGTTTTATAGCTGAAAAATACTCCATCATGTAAAAATTACATCTTCCTTATCCATTCTTCAGTTTATGGGCAACTGAGTTGTTTCCAGGATTTAGCTGTAACAAATTATGCTGTTATAAACATGGCTACACATATATTGCTGTTGTATGATGTCTTCAGTTCTTTTGGAAAGATACCCAGAAGGGGAATAGCTGGCTTGAATGGGATTTTCAATCATAGCTTGCTAAGGAATCGCTACAGATTTCCATAGTGGTTGTACCAGTCTGCACTCCCAGCAACAGAGAAGGGTTCCTTTGCCCCACAGCCCCTCCAGCATTTGTTATTGGCTCACTTCTTTAACTCAGCCATTCTTTCTGGGGTGAGATAAAATCTCAGTCTTGTTTTATTTTGCATTTCTTGAATGACCAATGATGTTGAACATTTTTTCATATATTTATTTCCCACTTGTATTTCTTTTTT
>NW_004524683.1:8927258-8930323 GCF_000260255.1 Octodon degus | reverse complement strand
GGGTCCGGCCCACGCTGCGCCTGGGCTGGGACTGGTCCCGCCGGCGCAGGGTAGCAGGAAACTCTCCGCACACTCACCGGACCTGGGCTAGGACTGGCTTATAAGTAGTATTAGTATTAGTATTAGTTTTTGTTTTTTGTTTTTTTTTTTCAGATCTGGGGATGGAACTCAAGTCCTTGCGCTTGTCAGGGAAGCACTTATTCCTCTGAGCCATCTCCCCGGCCCCCCTTTTTTTGTTTTGTTTCGTTTTTCGTATTTTAGGGAAGGGTACAGATTGTTCAGGGTCTCACTACTAGATCAGACTCATAGTGATCTGCCTGCTTACAGCCTCCCAAGAGCTGGGATTATAGGCGTGCACCACCAGTCTCAATTGCTGTCTCAGTGCGCCCGGGAGGCGGGGCTGGCACAGCAGGCACAGTGATCCAACCCCTGGCTCCTGCACTTGCTTGCAGGTGCTTTAACCCGCTGAGCTATTTGGCCGGCCCTATATTGATTGATTTTTATCCAGTTTCATTCTGCCTGTATGTCATTTCTTTATACAATATTATTTTTAGACATTACATACTATCTTTAGGCATCCTTAAATGCTTTTTGACTGTGACTTCTTTAACTTCCCTTGTTTTTGATGATCCAGAAAATTCTGATCAATATTGGTCAAATATTTTGTAGGTTTTTCAATTGGGTTTTGTCTGTTTTTTTTTTTTGTTTGTTTGTTTGTTTTTATTTTGTTTACAATTAGACTGGGGTTATAGGTTCCTTGGAGGAAGATTTTATGGTAAAGTGCCATTCTCCTTAAATTTTCAAGGGTACATACTACCACCTTGATGTTAACTCTGGTCACTTGGCTGAAGTAGTAATGAAAGATTTCTCCCCTGTATAAGTTAACCTCTCTTAGTTACTCTTCTCTCATTGCTGGGACTAATACCCGACACTCAAAAGGAAAGAAGGAAAGGTTTATCTAGCTCTCAGTTACTGGAGGTTTCAGTCCACACTCAGCTGGCTCCAAGGCACAGCGGCACATGGCACATGGCAGAGGGCAACCTTTCATGGCAGTGGCAAAGAGCAAGAGCGCAAGGGAGAGGTAGCAGCAGCTCAAGCAGCTAGCTTCTCTTCTCACCTTACATTGTAATGCAAATTACCTGCCCCAGGGCAAGCGCAGCATCCACACCCACAGTAATCAATCACAAACTCCAGAAGCTGCCCCAAGACTGCACAAGGCTTTGGGGGTATAACTATATACAAATCAGTTATGGTCATAACTATATATATATGACCATAACTGATTTGTATATAGTTATACAAATCTTCCATACTGAACTCCTTGAAATGAGGCTACTACTGTATGTATAGCCCACTGTGTGAATTAGTTTTCTTTTATTATGACAAAGTACCCAAGATAATCAACTTAAAAAGGAAAAAAAATTTACTGTCTTGTGGTCTGAGATTTCAGATCACGATTATTTGGTCCCATTTCCTTGAGTATGTAGCAAATAAGTACCTTATGGCAGGAGTATGTTACGAAGGAAGCTGCTCACCCTATAATGAGAGAGAGAAAAGAGAAAGGAGAGTCTGGAGTCCCAACACCTCCTTAAAGGACATGCTTCCAATGAGCTTTCTTCCACTAAGCCCCACATTCTGAATGTTCCCCCACCTCCAAATAGTGCCCTGAGATGGCAACTATGACTTTTAATACATTTGGAGAGATGTTCAAGGCCCAAACCATAGTACCCAAAATAAGTAGAAGTTATTACAACACTGACATACTACAAGCTGATCTTGTCAGACATGTACATAAATCATTTGGAATTTTTCTATAAAGAAAAATTTCTCTGCTGTTTATCCACTTTTATATTTATATTAGTTTAGACTTGTGGAGATTTACTTTTATATATTGCATTATAATCCAATACTACCTTATTTTCTTGCTCTAATTGTTCCAAATTTTTTTTTAATGTATTTGGTTGTTACAGGGTCTCACTATGCAGCTCAGACTCATAGTGATCCTCCAGTTTTCATTCTCTCCAGCGCTTTATAGGCATATGCCCTTATGCCCAGACTCTGTGGATGGCTCAGCCCACTCGGGAGGCGGGGCTGGCGTAGCATGTGGTGCAGGGGATAGAACTACTGTCCCAGGGCTTGCCTAAGCTTGCCTAAACAGGCACTTTAGTCCACTGAGCTGTCTCACTAGCCCCCAGTTGTTCCAACTTTGACCACTGTGTGCTTCTTCATTTGACTCCTGTGTCCCTTTGAGCACTTCCACTAGGTTGCTGCAGCATATTTTTTATGTGGTGGCTCTTTGCAGTTGGATTTTACTTTTAAAAATTCTTCAGATGGGGCTGGGGAGATGGCTCAGTAGAATAAGCGCTTGACAGGCCAGCGCAAGGGTCTGAGTTCAATCCCTGGTTCCACCAAAAAATAAAAAAAACAACTCCAGTAATTTTATTTTCTTAATGAAATCTTGTAACTGTGACATAGTCACAAATAATATGATATATCATTTAATATATGAAATAAATTATGGATTTATGATTAATGATATCTATACACATATGAAAAAATATGTGTATAGCCTGATATAAGATTGATACTGTTTTGTGGAAATCTTCAATGAACTTTTAAATGGGTTCATCTAATATAATTATATTTTATATAGTCCTGCATAACTACCATTTTGAGAGCTCTTTATTTTTTATCCAGGACCATCCAGCAACTTCTCTTGCCTTCTGGTTTAAGGTCTTTGTTATGTTACATCTGGAGGTATTAGAATATTTCAAGTTTTTATAACTGGAAAATATTTTACTTTTAGTTTTCAAAGGTATGTTTGCGAAGTATAAAATTCAGTGATGACAGGCCTTTTTTATTTTCAGTCCTTTGAATAAATAAGTCTAGTTTCTTAAAAAAATAATGATAGAAGAATTTGTCTTTCATTCTTTGTAAACTGAAGTATTTCAAGCTTTTCTAAATAATCAGTTATGTTTTTTATTTATAATTTTTCCTATTTAAGAAAGTCCTGCTAAGAGTTCAAACACGATAGGGGGCTGGGGAGATGGCTCAGTGGAATAAGC
>NW_004524683.1:8925933-8927158 GCF_000260255.1 Octodon degus | reverse complement strand
TTGGCAGAACTGGGGATTGAACTCAGACCCTTGCGCTTGCCAGGGAAGTGCTTATTCCACTGAGCCATCTCCCCGGTCCCTCTTTCTTCATTTTTATTTTGGACAGTTTTATTGTTATATTCATTTATGTTTGTAAATAATTTATTTTCAATTTGCAATCTACTAAAAAAATTTTAAAAATAAAATTTTAAAAAATGAAGTTCACATTGTCTACAAATCGAATAGCTACCTCTGATTTTTTTCTAGATTTCTGACACATGGAATATTCCATCCTTTGGCTTTCAGCCTATGAATTTTGTTTTTAATTAAATGTTTCTTGCATGTTATATGCTTCCAACAGCATATTGTTGGATCTTGTTTCCTGATCAATTCTGCCAATTTGTTTGTTTCTTGTTTCTTTCTTTTGTACTAGGGATCAAACTCAGGGCCTTAGGAAAAAAAAAAAAACAACAACAACTCAGGGCTTCGTGATTGCCAGACAGGCACTTTATGCCACTGAGCTATCTCCCCAGCTTGATTCTTTTGATTGGTGAATTGAGGCCATTTACATTGATGTCTATAACTGATATGTACTTGTTTATCTTTGTCATATTATTTTCCTGCTGTTGGTTCCCTGATTTTAACCAATGTTTAACTGTTTGCCCTGCCTCATTGTTTCTTTCTTTTTTGTTTTTGGAATTGTGGTCATTTTGTTCTCTTTGTAGAATAGCTTTCAGTACTCTTTGTATGGTTTGGTTTGGTGGTCATGAATTTCTTCAGTTGCTCTTTGTCATGGAAGTGTCTTATTTCTCCCATTTATTTTGAAAGATAATTTTGAAAGATAATACACCAATCTGGTTTTTTGTGTTGTTGTTTTTTTTTTTTTTTTTAGGACTTGAAATACTTCAAGCTTTTCTTGGTTTGTGTTGAAAAGTTAGTTGTCTTCCTCTTGGGCTTTCTTTTATAGATGACTTTTTTTTTTTGGTCTAGCAGCTTTTAATATTGTGTTTTTGTGCTGATTTTCTGGTCTCTTGATTACTTTATGTCTTACTTTATTTTGTTCATGGGCATTTGGAATTCTGTATGACTCAATTAGCTGCATATCAGATTTTGTTCCCACGCTTGAGAAATTTTTTGCTATTATTTCTGTAAATAGTCTTTTTATGGCATTTGTGTTGACTCCTGCTTTTTCATTGACCATCTTACAACTGTTGAATTGTTATTTCCTGGTCCCTTATTATTATTT
>NW_004524683.1:8913043-8925833 GCF_000260255.1 Octodon degus | reverse complement strand
GGTTTCAGTCCATACTCAGCTGGCTCCAAGGCAGAATGCCACATGGCAGAGGGCAGCCATTCATGGCAGTGGAAAACAGCAAAGAGCAAAGGGAGAGATCCCTGGTATAAATATTATAGTACTCTAAGATTTTCTTTAAATTTTTATTAGTATACATTTGCCATACATAATGATCGTATCTATCATATGGAGTTTGTACCTGAACATAATGTATATTTTTCCCATCCCCCTCTCCTTCCTTCAACCCTTTTTCCCTCTGCATTTATAAGAGCATTTGTATTTGTTATATTATAAAAGAGCTCAAGGTCTACCATTGAGAAATAAGGGACCACCAAATATTAGCTACCCAAGGAAAGCTGTCACTGTGCTTCTTTTAGAGAAACATTACGATGCTCTAGAATATGCGGTTACAAAGCCTTGGATCTCACAAAAGCCTGAATACATCTTTGATTGGTTATATATTAAAGAAAAAAGCCCACAGCATGGTGCCAGGCAAGTGTAGAGCCCAACCAATTTGATCTTTAAGCAAGGAAAAGAATTCTATTCATCATTAAAAGGTTAGATTGTAAAATGTTGTAATTATTTCAGCCTAAATTGGCTTACAGCTCTTTTTTCTCTCAATAAAACTTCTCTTCAAATGGTGAAGACAGTTTTCATTTTGATGACCTCTCCTATACTGTGTTTTTCTTCCAGTCCTCCCACCCTATCCTGTGGCCTACTCTGTTTACTGTTCAAATCTGAATCATAATGTGCATCTGGAGGGATCCTGAATCATGTGATTGACTGAAGTGTCTCTTGTCATTTATTAACACTCTAAGAATGTCTCATTTTGACACAGTACACTATTTGGTTGTACCATGAAGAAATGTGATCCTGCTCTGGATGGATTTAGGGTTTGTGTATATGTAACACTACTTTTTCACTTTTGTTTATCTATATACCTTTTCCTTGTTTTTCTTTTTCTTTTTTTAATTACAAAATGGAACAAAGAATGACAGCCTCATTGGGCCTTGACAAGGACCCTTTCACTTTAAGGACCACTCTTACAATGAATGATTTTTATTCCAGTGAATATTCATATATTTCTCTGACTCTAATTTGTACGAAATGACAGCCTGCAAACTATTTTGTTTGATTACAATCCTTTCATCTTCATTATCTTTTATGTCTATTTAAACTCTGAATTTGCCATGTCCATCTTGACCCTCCCCCACATCTCTCTGTTTGTATTTTCTTTCATTGCAATTTTCCTCTTCTCTTCTGTGGGCATTCACAGATTGTTTTTTGAGTTCATTAAAAAGGGAGTGTGTTGTCTGGGTAGAAAATTACATTTGCATGCTTGAGAGGTGCTGAAGGGTTTTTGTGGGGCTTGGCAAGGATCCTGTTTTTTTGGAGGGGGGAAATGAGAAAAGTGAGGCATAAGATCAGGTTTTTAGAAAGGAGAAGAGTAATTTCTCCAACCCCCATTTTTTTCTTTCTATATTATATATGTCTGATTTTTCTTCCTACATGTACAAACCACTTGACTAACAATGGAACAAATTAGAGGTCTTTCTTGGAACTGTTTTTGAATGCACAATTTAGTAGTACTAAGTAGAAACCTTTCCCATAATGATAATTGTACATTTACAAGTGAAGCTGGCAAGTTGATACAGATACATATGTATGCACGCACACACACACACACACACACACACACACACACAATTTTGTGGTAAATGAAGGAGTTTTAAAGGAAAATTATCTCTTAAATTAAATTAATGTGACATTTCATCCAAACTGGTATCTACAGAACAATTTAAGCATGTTTTGAATTAGGATTTTCCATTTAAAGAGTTTATATTTTGGGGCTGAGGGTATAGCTCACTGGTAGAGTACTAACCCAATATGTGTGAGGCTCTCGGTTTGATCGCCAGTATGGGGTGGGGGGAAGGATTTGAGGCATAATTCTGACCCTTTCTAAAGTTGATAGTGTTTATTTTTAAAAAATTATAATGACATTTGTTATTCAGAAAATATCATTTGTGCTCAACTTGGAATATGAGTAAACCATTGAACATTTATAATAAAAGGATATTTTTCTTCAGTGAAAACTTACATAAATTCAGCTAGGTTGCTAGTTAGTACCAAAAGGGGGTATAGAACTAAGGATGATCCTGTAGTGGGTTAGGAGTGGGCAGGGAAATAAAATTTACTTTGTGCTGCAAGGATATTCATAGACAAGTAAATTGATTTATTGTAATGCTGAAAGAGTCTTTACCTTAGTGTTATAGCAATTCAGCAGATAGTTTTAAATGAATTACTCACTGTATTCCACACATTCTTGGGTATGAGGATTACAAGGATGAGTAAAACATAATAGCTCGTCTTAGGAGCGTATAGTCAGAATGAGGAATGCAACTGTATGTACACATATGCATAGCATCTGTAAAGTATGGAAACAGATACTTTACCTACTTGCTTACTTACAGGTCTAAGAAGAATTAATGATATGTATGTATGTCTTTGTTTCCAGGCTTTATGGTTTACCTTATGTATACATATTTTTTTCTGAAGAAAGCCATATGTAATATAATTCAAACTACATTATCAACTTTTCATTTTCTATTACATATTATCATTTACACATAATTACTTTTATTATGTTTCTTACCATTTTGTACAAAAAGCTTCTCAGGGATGGGAATGTAATTGTCAGGTCTGGGGTTTAATCTCTAGCACCAAACAAAAGCTTTTCAACTCTAACTCTACTTCTGTTAGCTTTGTCTTTGTCTCTCTCTCTCTCTCTCTCTCTCTCTCTCTCTCTCTCTCTCTCTCTCTCAGGGTCTCATTCTGTAGTTCAGGATGGCTTTGAACTTGCTTTGTCATCCAGGGTGACCTCACACTTGCAGTGATCCTCCTGTCTCAGCAGCTGGAGTGCTGGGATTGCAGGTGTGTACCATCATGTCCAGCTCGTCCCATTTCTTCACTATCTTTTATAGCAAAATTTTGGGATTTATACTTGTTGACTCCAATTTCTCCCTCTTATTTTCTCTTAGATCCTGTGCTTACTGCACTATTCCAAATCTCTTCTAATCAATGTCACCAAAGTCCTCTACATTGCTAATTATTTTTTCTCAGTCCTTGTCTTCCTTATCAACACTGTTTGATACAGTTGATCACTCTCACCCTAACTTATTTTCTCCAGAAGGCCTATAGGATTCCACACTCTTTTAAAAGTTTTCCTCCTACCTCTTAGGTTAGCTCTATCTTAGTGTTCTTTGTTCATTCTTCCTCTTCTTGAATATTTTCCCCTTTAACTTTAAAACTACATGGTAGTTTTTAAAAAATACAGCACACAGTAAAATTTATTTTGATGTACAACTCTATGAATTTAAACACAAGTATAAATTCATGAAATCATTACAATAATCAGTACAGAACAGTTCTACCACTCTGAAAATCTCCATGCTGGTCCTTTGTAGTCACGCCCCTAACACCTGGCAGTCAGTGGTCTGTTCTCCATCACTGTAATTTTGTCCTTAGAAGAATGTTACACAAGGGGCCAGGGAGATAGCTCAGTAGAATAAGTGCAAGGACCTGAGTTCAATCCCCAGTTCTGCCAAAGAAAATAAAAAAAGAATGTTACACAAATGGGATTATACAGTAGATAGCCTTTCTTTCTTTCTTTAACCAGGGATAGAACTCAAGAACTTGTACTTTCCAGGCAGGTGCTTATGCCACAGAACTATCTCCCTGGCTCAGTATGTAGCCTTTCTAGATGACTTCTTTTATACAGTATAATGCCTCTGATAGTCTTCTGAATTATGGCATGTATCTAGTTTGTTTCTTCTTATTGCTGAATAGTATCCCTTTATGTGAATATACTACAAATTATTTACCCTTTTCATACATTTGGATAGTTTCCAGATTTTGGCAACTATGAATAGAATTGTTAAAAACACCAATAACCAGGTTGTTGTAAGGGAAAAATTCCAGGAGTGGGACTGCTGAATAAAATAAGTATATGTTTAATTTTATCAAGAATGGCCAATTGTTTTTCCAAAGTGCCTGTACCATTTTGTAGTCCAATCAGAATACATTAGAGTCCCAGCTATTACCCTTTCTCACCAGTAGTTGGTACTGTCAATGTTTCTCCATTCGTATAGATATGTAGTGGTATCTCACTTTTTTTTTTTTTTTTTTTCAGGCCCGGGGATTGAACCTCAGGCCCTTGAGTTTGCCAGGGAAGCGCTTAGTCTACTGAGCCATCTCCCCAGCCCCTCTCACCATGTTTTTAATATGCATTTTCCTAATGGCTAATGACATTAAACATCTATTTGCTTCTCATTTGTATATTCTCTTTAGAGAAGTATTTAAGTTTTTGCCTATTTTAATATAAAGACTTTATTTTGAACTTGGAGAATTCATTGCACATAAAAAATGCAAGTTCTTTTGCGGTACGTGTCTTCCAAATATTTTCTCCCTGTTTATAGCTTTTTCTTCTTTTTTTGTCATTACGTGGGATCAAACTTAGGACCCTGCACTTGCTTATACTGCTGAGCTATACCCCAGCCCCCAGCTTGTAGCTTTTGATGGTAGCTTTGGTAAAGCAAAAGGTTTTAAAATCAATGAAGTCCAGCTTATCAGTTACTTCCTTTATAGATCATGCTTTTAGTGATATGTCCAAAAACTCTGCCTAATCGTAAATCAAATGCATTGCATAATCTGCTATGTATTATTCTAAACATTTTATAATTTTATATTTAAACTTTAGGCTGTGATTTATTTTCAGTTAATTTTTTGTATAAAATGTGAGGTTTAGGATGAGGCTTATTTTTGTTTGTGGATATTAAATGTTTAGTATTTAATGCCCAATGTTTTATGTTGATAAAGAATATCCAGGTATGGTGGTGTGCACCCAGAATCACAGCACTCAAAGGCTGAGGCAAGAGGATTAACAGAAGCTTAAGAGAAGCCTGAGTTATATAGGGAGTTCAAGGCTCAACGCTCGAAGAAAGAAAGAAAGAAAGAAAGAAAGAAAGAAAGAAAGAAAGAAAGAAAGAAAGAAAGAGAAAGAAGAAAGAGGAAAGGAAAAGAAGGAACGAAAGGAAGGAAAGGAAAGGAAAGGAAGGATTACATTGTTGTTTTTGCATTTTCATAAAAATTTAATTGCCTAGATTTGTGTAGGTGCATTTCTAGATCTGTTTTGTGATTTGTTTACCCATTCAACATTATCACACTTTCTTACTATAGTTTTATAATAATTCTTAAAATTGGTGCAAAACTGAAGATGTAGCTCAGTGGTAGAATGCATCTAATTTTTAAAAATTAGTGTTATTTCTCTAATTCTATTAATTACTTCATAATTAATTATTCTGGTTTGCCTTTGTATATAAAATTTTAGAATAACCTTATTTGTATTTTTAAAAATCTTAGATTTGGGGGCTGGGGAGATGGCTCAGTGGAATAAGCGCTTCCCTGGCAAGCGCAAGGGCCTAAATTCAATCTCTGGCTCCGCCAAAAAAACTTAGATTTTGATTGGTATTGGCATTAAACTTGTACATTAATTTTAGGAAACTGTATATCTTTATTATGTTGAGTCTTTGATTTTTGAACACATTAGGTCTTTCTACTTTTTTAGGCCCTGCATTTATTTCGTCACTGTCTTCAGTATGTAATTCCTATACGTGTCTTATTAGATTTACAATTAGTTTACTCTTTAGAAGTTATTATAATTTGTTTTTAAAATTTGCACTGGTTTTGGTATGATGATCTTGTGATTGATTCCTTGACAAAAGATCTTATTAGTTTCAAAAGTTTTTTTTCTTTTTTGCGGAGCGGGAATTGAACTCAGGCCATTGTGCTTGCCAGGCCAGCGCTTATTCAATTGCGCTATCTCCCCAGCCTCAAAAGTTTTTTGTAAAATATTTTTGGAGTTTCAATGTGGAATAAGGGCGCTTTTCTTTTTTTCTAATCTATATGCTTTTTATTATTTTTTCTTTTTCTGTAGCAGCTAAGACTTCCAATATAATGTTGAATAGGAGTGATTGGAATGTGTATTCATCAGAGTTGCTGAATCTGTGTGTTGCCTTGACTCTAATGATCCATCTTTCTTTTCTTCCTTCCTTCCCTTGCTCCTCCCTTCATCCCCTCCCCTCCTCCGCTCCTCTCTTTTCTTTCAATGAGTATCAAACCCAGGAGGACATCACCCAAGTGAGGTAGAATGCTAGGCAAGCATTCTACCACCAAGTAACATCCCTAGTCCACTAATAATTGGGTTTTAGTATGTTTGTTTATGGTCTTTTGAGACAAGGTTATAATCCAGGCTGGCCTTGAACTCACTATGGAGCCCCAGCTAGCCTCAAACTTATAGCAGTCCTCCTGCTTCAGCCTCTTAAGTGTTCGAATAACAAATATGTGCCACTATGCCTGGAAGTTACCTGGTTTTGTCTTATGAAGCATACTCATAGTCTTTGTTTTAGTAGACAGTCTACCTGCCTCAGTTCAGACCCCAAGTTCTAACGTGGCTTCTACAGGCTTTGATTCCAATGTCAGATCTGTTTTCTAAGTCAATATACATATCACTCGATGAGTATTCTTGGGATAAACAGTGGTCTATTTATTATTTCAGTTTTCTTATTAAAAAGCTTTGTTTCACTCTAAGTTTATTGATACAGTTTAGATATGTATAATGATCATACTCATCATAAGGATTTTGTACCTGTACATGATACAACTTATTTTTTCCATTATTTCAGTTCTGAAAGCTTTCGATATACGAGGTCAGATCCACGTGTTTTTAGATTAAGTCAAGCCCAGAAACATAAACAAGTTTATGGGAATTGATCTGAGTTCTACCTGTGATCTCCCTAGTATTTCCTGGTTCCCTGAACTTCCTTTTCTTCTGCTAGAAACTAGGGCACTAGTTAACATTTTTGTTGTGTACTTTCTTACCTAGGCTCATGCAGCAGGAAAACAAAGAAAGAAAAACAATGGGAATTTCCCTCACTTTCTCAGAACCAGAGTTTTACTATCAGAGACTGGCTTCTGATGATTCCCATTGCCACTAATATTGGTGTTGCTACCTTCACTGCCATCACCTCAGGATTACCTGGGAGGTGAGGCATGAGAGAATGGCAAAAACAAGAAAAACTGAGAGATTTTATTTCTGACTCTGGGTCTCTGTGTATTTATCTCACAATTAGGAGTTCCTTTTCCCACTACTTGAGAAGCTTTCCCTGGATCTCTTTACTAAGTTTACTGACATGTTGAATTCAGGGTGGGATACTGGAGAGAAAAAAAGGACAAACTCACTGCTTGTTTGTTCAATGTACTTCAACTTCTGATCTCCTCTAGTCTGCTTGATACAAAAACTTTTCCAAGTCCTCAAGTACTACTACTCTACACATTCTGCCTGCATTTTAAACCTGCCTTTTGTGGAACAGACAGAATGAAGTGTATTTACTCCATCTTGACCAGCTCTACAACCTTGCTCCTTTTGTAACCTGTCTGTGTCTTCATATTTTAAGTAGGTTTATTGTAGGCAGCATATGGTTAGCCCTAGCTTTTTAAATATATTTTCATTCTTTCTTTTTTTGGTACTGGGGGTTGAACTCAGGACCTTGTGTTTGCAAGGCAGGCACTTAAGTCACACAAACTTTTTCAATGAGCTAATAGAAATTAGAAGTATAATTATCTTAACCATCTTGCATGTGTATATATATTTTTTTCTTTTCCCCTTTCCTCCATTCCAGTTGTTCTTTCCTTTAGAGCAGATTCTTTCCATTTTACAATATCTATTGTACATTTTGGATTTTATTTACCCTTTTGGTTTCATATATTAGAGAGACAAGACAATGTTTACACATGCAAGTCTGATTTAACTTATGAATAAGGTATCAAGTTGTATCTATTTACCTATAAGGCCTCTAGTGCATCCCTCCTTATAGGTGAGTAGTACTTCATTGTATAAACATACCACACCTGTTTTAATTGTTTCTTTGGTTGATGTGCATTTCAGTTGTTTCTAAGATTTAGCTATTATAAACTGTGTGACTATAAACATGGGTGCACATATATCACTGTGGTATGATGTTTTTAATTGTTCTTAGGAAGATATCTAAAAGGGGAACAGCTGAGTCAAATGGGGCCTCTAATCCTACTATTTAAAAAAATAATCTGATACTGGGTCTCTCTATGCAGTTCTGACTCGGTAATCCTCCTGACTCAGCCTACCCAGTGCTGGGATCAGAGGCATGTGCCACCATCCCTGGTTTTGGGGCCGGCATGACATGCAGTACCATGGATTGAACTTGGGTCCTTGCACTGGCCAGGCAGGTGCTTGTCCACTGAGCTATCTCCCCCAGCCCTTAATCCTCGCTTTCTGAGGAATCGCCACACTGATTTTCACAGTGGTTGTACCAGTCTATACTCCCACCAACAGTGAAGAAGGGGTCCCTTTTCCCCACAGCTCCCTTAGCATTTGTTGTTGGTTGATTTCTTGATGATAACCATTCTTTCTGAGGTGAGATGGAATCTCAGTGTTGTTTTAATTTGCATTTCTCAACTGACCAATGATGTTGAACACTTTTTCATATATTTGCTACTTGTATTTCTTCATTTGAGAAGTGCATATTCATGTCAGATGCCCATTTTTGGACTGAGTCTTTGAATTTGAGGAGTTGATTGTTTTTAATAGAAGGCCTTTATCTGAGGGACAGTTGGCTAATTTTTTTTCCCATTCTATGGGCTGTCTTTTCACTCTGTTGGTGATTTCTTTTGATATGCAAAACCTTTTTAATAAGGTGAGATCCCAGTTATTGAGTCCTTGAAGTACTTCCTGTGCAGTTTGGGTTTTGTTCTTGAACTCTCTGTTTACCCCTGTCTTCAAGAAATCTACCTACCTTCTCTTCTAGTAGATTTAGCATTTCTGTTTTAATATTTAGATCTTTGATGCATTTTGACTTTAGATTAGTGCATGGTGATAAACATAGGTCTAGTTTTAATCTTCAACATGTAGAGAGCCAATTCTGGCAACACCATTTATTAAACAGGGTATCCTTTCTTCCAGTGACTATGTTTAGCCCCTTTGTCAATGATAAGGTGGCTGTGTTTGTAGTTGTGTCTGCATCTTCTAATCTGTTCTATTGATCTTCAGGTCTGTTTTTTGTTTTGTTTTGTCTTAACCAGAAGCATGCTGATTTTATCACAGTAGCTTTATATATTATAATTTCAAGTCAGGGATTATGCTGCCTCCTACCTTGTCTTTGTTGCCCAGAACTGCCTTCACTATTCTAGGCTATTTCTGCCTCCAAATGGATTATAGGAATTTTCTCTAGATCTGTGAAGCATGCTAATGATATTTTGATTAGTAGTACATTAAAATTTTGTGAGTATGGCCAGTTTCACATGTTGGTTCTTTCTATCCTTGAGAAAAGAATCTGATATCCTCTTTAATCTACTTTATCAGAGTACTGGAATTTTCAATATATAGATGTTTTATTTTCTTTGTTAGATTGATTCCTAAGTATTTAATTGCTGTGGATGCTATTGTGAAGGTTGTGGTTTCCTTAATTTCTGTTTTTTGTGTACAGGAATGTTATTGATTTTTGAATGTTGACTTTGTACCCAGCTATACTACAAAATTTGGTTATTAATTCTACAATTCTTGGGCTGGAGAGATGGTTCAGCAGAATAAGCACTTGCCTGGCAAGCGCAAGGGCCTAAATTCAATCCCTGGTTCCGCAAAAATAAATAAATAAATTCTAGAATTCTTTTGATGGAGTTTTGGGGATCTTCTATATAAAATATCATGTCATCTGTAAATAATGATACTTTAACTTCTTACTTTCCTATCCTTATTCATTTCATTTATCTCTCTTTTCTAATTGCTCTGGCTAATGTTTCCAGAACTATGCTGAACAGGAAAGGTGATAGTGGATATCCTTGTCTTGTTCCTGATTTGAGAGAGAAAACTTTCAGTTTTGTCTATTTAATATGATGTTGGCTATTCATTTATCATAGATGGCTTTTATGAGATTGAGGTAAAACATCCATTCCAATTTTCTGTAGGGATTTTTATCATGAGTGTTGGACTTTACTGAAGCTTTTTCTGCATCTATTGAGATGATCACATGATTTTTATCTTTAGCTCTGTTGATATGGTGTATTATGTTTATTGACTGTGGTATGTTGAGTCATCCTCTGCATTCTTGGGTGAATCCCACTTGGTCATGGTATAGAATTTTCTTGATGATTCGCTGCATTCTGTTTGCTAGTATCTTACTGGGGATTTTTGCAACTGTTCATTACAGAGATTGCCCTGTAGTTCTTTTTTTTTTGGATTGGTCTTTCTCTGATTTTTTTTTTTTTTTTTTAAATCAGGGTAATACCTAACTCCAGGAATGAATAGGGAAAATTATTTCCCTTTTAACTTCATTAAAGAGTTTGAGGGGTATTGGCATTAAACATTCCTGAAATTTCTTACAGAATTCAGTAGTGAATCCACATGGATCCGCGTTTTACTTTGTTGGTAAGAGTGTGTATGTGTTTTTTGTTTTTTTTTAAACTGGAGACTGAACTTAGGACCTTGAGGTTGCCAGGCAGGCACTTATGCCACTGAGCCATCTCCCAGGATGTTGGTAAGTTTTTAATTACATTTTCAATTTTACTAACTGATACTGGGTTATTCAGAACTTTTCTATCTTCTTTTTAAATTTATTTTATTTTTTTAATATAGGGTCTTGATACACGATTCAGACTTGTAGTGATCTTCCTATCTCAGCTTCCCATTAGTGCTGATTACAGCTTTGTGCCACCACACCTGGTTCTGGGGCATGGCACACCTGGGATTCCAGGGCTGGCATGATATACAGTATTGGGGACTAAACTCGGGAACTTGTGTGTGCCAGGCAGATGCATATGCCACCAAGCTATCTCCCCAGCCCAGAACTTTTATGTCTTCTTGATTCAGCTTTGGTAATTCATACATTTCTACAAATCTGTCCATTTCTTCTGTTTTTCATCCTATGAGAGTAAAGATTTTCTTAGTAGATACTGATGATCTTTTGAATTTCCACAAGATCTATAGTGATTTCACCCTTTTCATTTCTCATGCATGAATTTGAGGTTTGGGGTTTTTTTTCCCCTTTTTGGTAAGGTTGGCTAAGGGTTTATCAATTTTACTTATTGTTTTTAAAAAAACAACTTTTTAATTAATTCTCTGTATTGTTTTCATAGTCTCAATCGCATTAATTTCTGTGCTGATTTTATAATTTCCTCCCTTTTTTGGGGTTTGGGCTTAACTTTCTGTTTTTTCTAGAAACTCGAAATTCACATTAAGTTGTATATTTTTGCTCATTCTGTTTTCCTGATGTGAGAATTCACTGCTATAAATTTCCCGTTTAGGACTTCTTTCATTGTCTTCCACAGGTTCTAGCATATTGTATTTGCATTTTTATTTGATTGTAAGTATTGCTTAATTTCTTTAATGTCATCTGTGACCCATTTGTTGTTCAGAAGTTTTAATTTCCATGTGTTTATAGCATTTTTACAGTTTCTTCTTTTTTTTAAGAAATTTATTTTATTTATTTTGTGTGTGTGGAACCAGGGATTGAACTCAGATCCTTGCGTTTGCCAGTCAAGCGCTTATCCTACTGAGCCATCTCCCCGGCCCTTTACAGTTTCTTTTGCCATTAATTTAGTTTCATTGCATTATTGTCAGATACTATGCATAGGATAATTTCAATTTCTTTGCATTTACTTAAGCACGTTCTATGTGCTAATATATAGTCTATTTTAGAGAATGTCTTGTGCAGCTAAGATGTGTATTCTGATGTTTTTGGGTGGGACACCCTGTAAATGTGTATTAACTCCACTTGTTCACATGATTGATTCAGTTCTGTTATTTCTTACTGATTCTTTGTCTAGTTGATCTCTTTGTGACAATGGGATATTAAGGTCTCTATAACCATGTTACTATTTGATTTTTTCATATTTACTAATATTTGTCTTATATAGTTAGGTGCTCCTTAATTTGGTGTATTATTGCTCATTTAATTTTTCATGTCTGTCAATATTTGTCTTATGTAGTTGGGTACACCTACATTGGGTGTGCGTGTAGATATATTTAAGTCTGTTATCTTTTTCTCTTGAATTTTTCCTCTAACAAGTAAGTAGTGACCTTCTCTTTTGATCATTCTTGGTTTGAAGTTCACATTGTCAGAGAAGACCCGGGGCCGGCACATCCTGAATAGACCCAGAACCCAGGCCCGGCGTGTGCATGAGACCGCCAGGGGGCCCATGGATCCTCATTCGACCCAGAGTGCAGGCTCAGCACAGAACCCTTTAGCAGAACTCCCTGCAAAGAGGATAGAGGCAAGATCTACCCAGCTGATTCAGGAGCAGAACATCTTGCCAGAGTTACACAAAGGTTCAACTCTAACGGCTACAGCAGAAAGAAGTAGAGCACAGCAGCCAGATCCAAACAACACCCACCTGGAAGAATTTGAACTTCGTAGATCTGGACCTGGTGCTAAGGTAATAACTCTATCTAAGCTCTATACCAAAGGTCAGAAGACAATGGTATACAAAATGACAAAGAGAAGAAACAAAATGCAGTCTAAGGCCCCAAGTCCACCCACTACAAATGCAGAAGAAACTAGAACTGAGGAAACTGGAAATCACACACCTGAAATCTCTGAAATAATAGCATTGGAAGTAAAGAAACAACTGTAGAAAGATACAGAAGAAATCAGATCAGAAATAATTTCAGAACTAAAAAATTTAGTGATAACTATAATCAAAGAAG
>NW_004524683.1:8908749-8912943 GCF_000260255.1 Octodon degus | reverse complement strand
GAGTTCAAACATGATAATGTTCAAGTTGAATGGCTATACTACTAAAAATTCTTGAAAAATGCCTATGATAAGGAAGTAAATAAGAGTAGTACTGTTTACTGTATAATAAAAATTCATTATTTTGATGATAAATTTAAAATGAAAAAAGAAACCACTTATAATGTTTGCTTTTATCAGGATTATCAAATTCATCACTTTTAATTCTTATATATGGTCTCAAAAGAAAAAAGTTATCAAAAGTAATCAAGTCCAGAGTACTGTAGTACTGTAGTACTCTGGACTATAAAGTACTTAGTACAAGAAGTCATAGATAATGAAATCTAAGATTTAACAAGTAATTTCAGTCCATTTTTAGTATAAAATTAAGATCTCAGTTTGGCATGGTGTCACATCTTTGCAATTCCAGCATTCTGGGAAGATGAGGCAGAAAGATCACAAATTCAAGTCTTGCATGGGCAATTTTAGTGAGACCTTGTCTCAAAATTAAGAGGGATAGGAATATAGCTTTATATAGAGGATGGCTTAATTCACTAGCATAAAGTACTCAAGGCTTGCTATTCATGTGTCAGTGGATATTTGGGTTGTATCCACCACTGGCTATTGTGAATAATGCTACAGTAAATACAGAGTTTTCCAAGATTCCACCTTGAATTCTTTGAGTATGTAACAGAAGTTGAATTACTGGATGATATGGTAATTCTGTTATTTTTTTAAGAACCTCATCTATTGTTCATAATGGCTGCACTATTTTAATATCTTTCCAACAGTGAACAAGATTCTAGTTTTTCTACATTCTAACTAATTCTTGTTAGTTTCTGTTCTTTTGATAGTGGCCATTTAGGGCCTTGTGGGTTAGCTCAGTAGTTTAAAGCACCTCCTTGGGCAAAGTCAGTCAGGCTCAGGGGACCCATGCTTCAATCAACAGCTCCACAAGCTGCACCAGACCCAGCCTTAAGGCAGCCTTAGCTAGCAAAAAAAAAAAAAAAAAAAAAAAAAATCCTTGATAGTGGCCATTTTATTTAGTATGTATTTGGGTCTTTCCTTATCCTGGCAAGATTGGCTAAGGGGTTGCCTATTTTGTTTAATCTTTAAAAAAAAAAAACAAACACAGCTCTTTGATGCACTGATTTTTTTGTATTGTTTTCTTAGTTTCAATTGCATTAATTTCTGCTCTGGTATTTATAAAATTCCTTCCTTATATGTGCTTCATGTTTACTTTGCTCTTCTTTTTCTAGAAGCTTAAAGTTCAACATTAGGTTTATTTGAGTTTGTTCTTTTTTTTTTGGTATTGCATTATTTCTTTTTTTTATTTTTTATTAATTTTATTAAGAAACAAATGGTGGGGCTGGTGAGATGGCTCAGTGGTCTAAAGCACATACTTAGAACAAGCTTAGCAAAGCACAGGGACCACAGTTCAATCCCCCAGCACCACATGCCAGCCAGCCCCGCCCCCTGGTGGGCTGAGCTGGCCACACACACACACACACACAAATAAATAAAAATAAATAAATTTTTTAAAAAAGAAACAAATAGCAATGGGACAGTTTCAAAACCAATTAAGAGGCCAGTTTCAATAATAATGCATTGCATATTGTTGTGTTTGTAAGACATGATATCTTGCCCAAATACTATTAGTACAAATCTTTCTTCTCATAGCTCAGCAGACTAAAGTGCCTGCTTGGACAAAGCATAGCGGCTGGGGTTCGATCCCCTGCATGCTGCACTGGCCTTGCCCCTAGGGGCACCCTGAGATGGTGATTGAGACTAGGCATGGTGGCGCACACTTGTAATCCAAGCATTTGGGAGGCTGAAAACAGGAGGATCACTATGAGTCCAATCTGTGTAGTGAGACCCTGTAGACCCTGTAGACACTGTACCAAATACATAAAATAAAATAAAAATTTTGATCCAAATCTTTCTTCTCAGCTTTGCGCAGTGGCAGTATTATAGCCAATGAGGTTTATCCGAGGTGCGATTATTGCTAATTGAAAACTTTTCCCAAATCTTTCTTCTCATTGAATTAAGACAAAGTAGCTACATATCTGTCCTATTTTGTATATACAGATACAAAATAGTCCTTCATTTGTATCCCCTTTTTTGTTCAGTTTTGTCAGAGATGGGTATTCCATTGCCATTTAAATATTGTAGGTAAATGAATTCAGCAAAATAATTCAATATAGTACAGTAGTCCATAATAGCAGTGGGTTATCCATAGGACTGGCAATGTGAGAAGTTGTTGACTTGAGCCTTTTACAGCTCAGCATATTAATATGGCTTTACTTTTTATACCTCATTTTTATACTTTTCTGCTGGATGGTTAAGACCAAGATAAAGCAAGACCTATATAACAAGAAATGTAACTTTTGTATCTGACAAGGTTTGTGAAATCCCCTCAGGATTTACCCTGAAACCCTGTACCACAGTTTGTAGATCCTTTGTCATTGTCAGCCATCTGGATGAGTCATGGCCATTGCTTGACCAATTTGCTCTCGGCACAGGATAATTTCAATTCCTTTGCATTTACTTAAACATGTCTATGAGTCAGTATGTGGTCTATTTTAGAGAAAGTCCTATGTGCAACTGAGAAGAATGTGTATTCTGTATTTGCAGGGTAAAACATTCTAGATATCTATTAAGTCCATTGTCAAAGGTTTGATTCACCTCTGATATTTGCTTGTTGATGTTTTGTCTAGTTGATGTGATAATTTGTGGCAATGAGGTATTGCTGTCCCCCATTACAACTGTATTAAATATTTGGAAGCAAGCATTTTCCTGATTCCAAAATTAGAAAAGGGCCCAACCAAAAATTAAACAATCTCTTTAATAAAATACAAAAATAAACAATCTCTTTAATAAACAGCGATGTAAAAATCTTCAATAAAATACTAACAAAATTCAGCAAATCATCAAAAATATCATATATCACAGCCAAGTAGGATTCACTCCTGAGATTCAGGGATAGTTCAACATATGCAAATCCATAAATATAACACACCACATAAGCAGAAGCAAAGACAATAACACACATCATCTCAATAGACAGAGAAAAAGCATCTGAAAAAAATCTAACATCCATTCATGATAAAAAAAAAATAAAGAAAAAATAGGAATAGAAGTTCTCAATCTGAAAAAAGCCATGTATGACAAGACAACAGCCAACACCATACTAAATGGAGAGAAACTAAAAGCTTTCCTTCTAAGAAAAAAAAAAAAAGGTAAGACAAAGATGTCCACTATCATCACTTTTGTTCAATACAGTTCCCAAAATGCCAGCTAGAGCCACAAAATAAGAAAAAATAAAGGGATATGGATAGGGAAAAAAAGAGTTAAATTATTATTTGCTGCTGACAGTGCTCTATACGAAGACCCTCAAAATCTCCTCCAAAAGACTTCTAGAACTGATATCCAAATTTGATAGCATAGCAGGATACAAAGTCAATACTCAAAATCAATAGTATTTCTGTACATCATAATAACAAACTCACTGAGAGGGAAATTAGTGAGACAATATCCTTTACAATAGCATCAAAAAAAGAAATATTTAGGAATCAACCCAACCAAGGCAGTTAAAGACCACTACTACTCTGAAAAAGGAGACTGAAGAGAATGGAAAGATATCCCCTGTTCCTGGACAAACAGAACCAATATAGTAAAAATGTCCATATTTTCAAAACTGTTATAAAGATTTAATGCAATCCCAATAAAAATATAAATAGCATTTCTTACGGAACTGGAGAAAGCAATCCTCACATTTATATGGAGCCAGAATAGAAAAAGCAATTCTGGGCAACAAGGGCAAAGCAGGGGGCATCACAATCCTGGACTTCAAGATATATTACAAAGCTAAAAAAACAAAACAAAACACAGTATTGGCAGAAACAAACCAAAAGCCTCCACAAAACAACCTCCCAAAAGACTGACTGATCAATGAAATAGAATAGAACAGTGATGGTGAACTTTCTAGAGTTTTCAGTGATAACAGCCCACTTCAGTGTGTGAGCCATAGGTTTGCCACCAATGGAATAGAAGATAGAGAAACAACTCCAGGCATATTCAGTCATGTTATCTTTTTTTTTTTTTTTTTTTTTACATTTATTTTGCGTGTGTGTGTGTGTGTGTGGCCAGCTCAGCCCACCAGGGGGCGGGGCTGGCTGGCATGCGGTGCTGGGGGATTGAACCGCGGTCCCTGTGCTT
>NW_004524683.1:8903246-8908649 GCF_000260255.1 Octodon degus | reverse complement strand
TTTTTGATTTTATTTATTTGTGTGTGTGTGTGTGTGTGTGTGTGTGTGGCCAGCTCAGCCCACCAGGGAGCGGGGCCGGCTGGCATGTGGTGCTGGGGGATTGAACCGCGGTCCCTGTGCTTTTAGTTTGTTCTAAGTAGGTGCTTTAGACCACTGAGCCATCTCACCAGCCCCTCCCTTATTATTTTTAAGAGAACTTTTCCTTTTATGATCACTAGCCGTGATCCTGTCTTCAAGGTCTGAAAGTTTATCTCCAGATTTGTTCAAGCAGTTTTGCCAGCTTTCAGTGGAATTTTTAATTTCCTGGATAACTCTCTGAATCTGTTTTGTGCACTCCATTTCTTTCCTATACTGTTCATTCAAGGTTGCCATCATTTTCCTATGTGCTTCTATTTTTTAATCTATATCTTCTCTAGATATGCTGAGCCATTTCTTCATTATGATTATCATTTTTAACCTGATTATTTCTTGTCTGTTTTCCTACATGGACTCATGGATTTTTTTTTTAATTCAGTTGCTATTGTTTCACAAATTTTAGGTGTGTGTCTTCCAATTTCCTCTATGCTGACGTCTCCTGGAATTATGCTGAGTGGGCTGGAAGTCTGAGATTACGTATTGCTTTTGTGACTTGTCATTTTCATCTGCTGGCTGGTATTTTGTACTCTTCCAACCTCCTAGTCTCACCTAGCCATTGTGTAAAACAGTAAAATTTGAAAAACAAAAAGGAAGACAAGGAAAGAAAAGTGAGGCAAAATACAATTAAAATGAAAGTTAAGGTAAAATTAAAGACAAGAAAAGAAGTTAAGCAATGGGCAAAAGTCAAATAAATGACTTTGGTTAGCACCTGTGTTCAGAAATTTTATTAAGAATATTGAAACTGGCCTGCCAAATAGCTCAGCAGATTAAAGAAGCCTACAAAGCAGGTGTTGCGGCCAGCGGTTTGATACCCGGGGCCTCTTGGCCCTCCCCCCTGGGCGTGCTGAGACAGCAATTGAGACTGGATGTGGTGGCGCAAGCCAGTAATACCAGCTCTTCAGAGGCTGTAAACATGAGAATCACTACGAGTCTGATCTAGTAGTGAGACCCTGAACACCCTGTAGGCCCTTCCCTAAAATACAAAAAAAAGAAAAAAAAGAATATTGAAACTAATGACTAATTTTAGATTTTTAAAATTAGCAGTGGCTTTTAATATTTGCTAATTATTGCAAGGATGACTCAATTTTTCTTCTGAGTGTAATTTAAATTTCATGTTAGAAAACAGATTATTGATATTCATGATATATTTTCCATTTTTTCTCATCAGAGAATATCACTGCTACATTATTCTCAAGTAATAACAGGATAGACTCAGGCAATCATCAATAATGTGATTGCTCTCTTTTTGTATATTGTGAATAAGTGGAATTTTGATTTATCTTTTTACCCCTTCATGTAATAAGCTGAAAGCATTAATAAAAAGGTTTATCTTTTCCATCTATTATCTATCTAGGAGTTACACATGAACATATCTGTTTGAATTTATTTTGATAGTGTCTTATTATCAAGCAAAAAACTCAAAACAGCATTAATGTCATAATAAAGATTCATCTATCACAATCCTTCAATTTATATTACTTAGATTACCTATTTTGTCTTTTGGTAATACTTTTATCTCTGAAAATTTCTTCCCCGAAAAGTATAGCTCATTTCATATGTACTCATTATAAGTTGACCATTAAAGGAACTAATATTTACATGGTTTTTCTGTTATAACAGGTTTCAATTTGTTTTAGACAGAAGATCCCAATTTATAGAGGTACTCTAACCTCTCTATATACGCTCTTCATGAAAACCATGGTTTATTCAGGCACTGCAAACATTCTGGGAGGGTGCTGTGCTACTGAGCTACCTGTGGCCCACAAACATACAAGCCATTTGAGACAATTATATCTATCATGTGCCACAACCTAGCACCATTTGATTCTAGGCAGGTACTTCAGCCTGAGCAATATGGGTAATAAAAATCCCTCATAATGAATTGGCCAAAATTAGGCATAGCTAGGGGTAACAGAAATTTTGCTAATGGACATTTACCCTGTTAGCAGCAGTAGAAAGAAACAATATTTCAGTATACACCAGACCTACAAACAACTCCATCATATGGTGACACCATAACCTTTCAGTATGTACTGTGTTGACAAAAATATCAGAGAAAAGACTCCAGAGGATCCACGCTCACATATTCTGCTATTTAAAGCACATACGACTTACCTACCAAACAGCACCTTATGTGAAAGATTTACAGAGAAAACAAGACAGTATTCTCTGTGTCAGTTTCCAGGAGACACAAAGAAGCCCCAAGGAAAATACACAGCAATAGTCATCAAGATATAAATACTACAAAGAGTTTGATGTCCTGGGGCATAATGTCAAAACAAACCTGCCCACAAAGGGTAAGTAAGAGACTATCATTTCAACAAATATACAAATCTAAGGGGCCAGGGAGATAGCTCAGTAGAGTAAGTGCTTGCCTGGTAAGCACAAGCTCCTGAGTTCAATCCCCGGTACTGCAAAAATAAAATAAAATACAAAACAAAAAAAAAATCTCAATTTAAAAACTTAAGAAATATGAAAATTTGAGGCAATATAACTTTTTCTAAAATTAATACTTCCATAGTAGCTGACATCAATTGTATCAAAGAGGATGAAATTCCAGAGAATTTTTTTAAATGATCAATAAATTCAAAAAGCATACAAATATAAACAACTGAATAAATGTGAAGACAATGCAAGAGTTTAATAAATAAGAATTCTGGAAAGAAACACAAATTTTGGAAATGAAAAGCCCAATTAAATCCTCAATAAAACTATTGCAAACAGAATTCAACAACACATTAAAAAGATTGCACACATAAGCAAGTTGTTTTCATACTAGGGATACAAGGATGGGTCAACATGTATAAATCAAGAACTGTAATATACTACATAAATAGAACCAAGGTTAAAAATAACATGCTCATCTGAAAAATCTGAAGCTTTGAAACTGTTAAAAGAAAACATAGGGAAATACTTCAAGTCATAGAAACAGGCAAAGATTTCCTGGTTAGGACCTCAGTGATAGCAAGAATAGATTAAATGGGATTATAGCAAACTAAAAGGTTTCTACACAGCACAAGAAACAATATAGTGAAGAGATAGCCTACAAAATAAGAAAAAAGTCTTTGCCAGGTACTCTTAGGAAAGTAGATTAATAATGCCCAGAATATATAAAGAACTCAAAAAATGAACACCAGAAAAGCACAAAAAAATCCAACTGATAAATGGGCAGATCAATTCAATAGACACTTTTCACAAAAAAAAAGTACAAATGGCTAATAAGTGCATGAAATAATGCTCAACATTTTTAGTCATTAAGGAATTCAAAATTAAAACTACATTGTGATTCAGAACGGCTATCATCAAAAAACCAAACAAATGCTGGCCAAAATGCAAGGATAAAGAATGCTTCTACACTTTTGGTGGGAATTTAAATTAGTACAGCTACTATGGAAATCATTATGGATGTTTTTCAAAAAAACTAAATATAGAGGTCTCATTTGACCCAGAATACTATTGTGCAGAATATTCCCAGAAAAATTAAAGTCAGTGTACCATAGTAATAGCTGTATACTCATGTTTATTGCAATGCAATTCACAGTAGCTAAGCTATGAAAATAGTTTATGTGCTCATCAACAGACGAACAGATAAAGGAAATGTGGTATATACACACAATGGAAAATTAGTCAGCCATAAAGAACAAATTGATGCTATTTGCAGAAGAATGGATGGAACCAAAGACCATTTATGATAAACTAAGTAAGCTAGACTCAGTCAAATATCACATTTTTTCTCATATAAAAATCTAGAGAAAACAACGATGTTAAAGAAGACAGAAGTGAGGAAGGGGATAAGGGGGAGATAGAAGAGAAAGGAGGTAAGATGATGTGAAAATTAAAGTATGTTACATGGGCTGGTGAGATGGCTCAGTGGTCTAAAGCACCTACTTAGAACAAGCTCAGCAAAGCACAGGGACCACAGTTCAATCCCCCAGCACCACATGCCAGCCAGCCCCGCCCCCTGGTGGGCTGAGCTGACCACACACACACACACACACACACACACACATAAATAAATAAATAAAATTTTGAAAAAAAAAAGTATATTACATGCATGTACCAATACACCAAAATAAACCCATTCTTCTGTATAATTAACATGTACTAATGAGGTTAAAATTTTTAAAAGCATGGCTTTTAACATCTCCTTAGGAAGTATGCTTCTTTCAATGTGGTGAAGCTACCATCTGTGGGATTATAACTGAACATCTCTAAGAGAGAATCCCACCCAAGCAGAACAATAAGGCAGCTCCGAAGGAGCCTCGGTTGTCCTTGGATAGAGTGTCCCCCGCTAGTCCCTTCCGTCCCCACCGACAGGCCGCCTAGCACCCGGGTGGGGCACGTCCCATCAGCAGAGCCTTTCCTCCTGGGAAATGGGGTGCAGCCAGAAAGGGGGTCACCCTCTTGCCCATCACACAACACACGTTCAAGGGGGAACCTGGCACTAAACCATTTGTAGCCGACCTGCTTCTGGGTCAGGGTTTCATACACAGCAGAGCAGTTCCCTGGATGCCATCTATTGAAAGCCTTTGACACAAAGGTTTGTGGGAAAAGAGAGAGACAGAAAGACAGAGAGACAGAGAGAGAGAAAGGGGGGAAGAGAGAGAGAGAGACAGAGAGAGAGAGAGAGAGAGAGAGAGAGAGAGAGAGAATAAAAGGAAGTATGCTTTTTTATCAAATATTGGCATAATCAAGGATTATTTATATTTATAAAATGAGTATCATTTATTAAATTTTTGGAAAATATATCTAGCTTCGTATCCTATGTTTTTCTATTACAAATAAATCCAGTATTGTGAAAAACAACTAAAACCAGCAACTGATGTTTAAAAAGTTTTTACTTTTTTTTTTTGTGGCCAGCTCAGTCCATTAGCCTGCCCTCGGGTCAGGGCAGAGCTGGCGGAGGCACATGGTGCTGGATAATCTTGAACTGCAGTCCTTGTGCTGCCTAAGCTTGCCTAAGCAGGCGCTTCAGACTGCTGAGCTATCTCACCAGCCCTAGAATAGTTTTAATTTGTAGAAAACTATGAAGACAGTACAGAAAAGTCCTGTTTCTTCTTGGTATTATAAGATTATACCTTTAAAATGTGTCCCAGTTGGTGAATCATTACTGGTACATTACTATTTTACTGAATTATTATTATAAGTATTTTATTGAGGATTTTGGCATCTATGTTCATGAGGGAGATAGGCCTGAAGTTCTCTTTCTTAGTTGCATCTTTCCCTGGTTTTGGTATTAATATAATACTTGCTTCCAGGAATGATTTT
>NW_004524683.1:8879316-8891619 GCF_000260255.1 Octodon degus | reverse complement strand
CTTGAGCTTGAGGGCTTTGTTTAAGCAGGCACTTAAACAACTGAGCTACTGGGCAGGTCCCCCATGTTATCTTTGATAAAGTTGTAAATCCTTTTGCTGGAGGAAAGACAGCCTCTTTAATAAATGGTGCTGGGAAAATTGGCTAGCCACATACCAAAATTTAAACCTAGATCTGTCACTATGCACTAAAGTAAAGTCAAAATGGATCAAAGATCTAAACATTAGAACAGAAGCAATCTTCTATAAGACAAAATAGCAAAGTAGGTAAAACTACTGAAGATATAGGTATAGGCAGACTTTCTGAATAAAACCCCAGCTGTACAAGGAATATTAACAATCAAAAAAATGGGGTAATATCAAATTAAAATGCTCTGTACATGTTAGTGCTGTAAGAAAGCTAAAATTCTGTTGATATGTTTTTAATCACTTCATTTAAATTTCTCAGGTAGAAGGCAATGTAACCTGTGATACTGAAAATAGAACCAAATAAATATATTTCTATTTGATGCAAAAAAAAAATGCTCTGTACAGCAAAGGAAACTACCAATAGAGTGAAGAAGCAACCTACAAAATGAGGGGAAATTTTTCCAACTACTCTTCAAAGGACTAAAATCTAGAATATATAAAGAACCCAAAAATATTAGCCCTCCCAAATTGCTTTTTTTTTTTCAGAACTGGGAATTGAACTCAGGACCTTGTGCATGCCAGGGAAGTGCTTATTCTACTGAGCTATCTCCCTGGCCCCAGCCCTCCCAAATTTAAAGACTTAATTTTTTTTAAATGGGCATCTGAAATGAATAGACACTTCTCATATGAAGAAGTACAAAATCCCAGTAATTACATGAAAAAATATTCAACATAACTTGCCATTCAAGAAATGCAAATTAAAACACAAGATTCCATCTCAATCCAGAAAGGTTATCATCAAGAACAAATTGTTATTTGTCAATCAATAACAAATACCAGTGAAGCTGTGAGAAAAAAGGAACCCTTCTTCATTGCTGGTGGGACCATAGACTGACACAACCACTACTGGAATCAGTATGGAGATACTTCAAAAACTAAAAATGGAAATTATGTTTGACCCAGCTATTCTTCTGGATGTCTTCGCAAAAAAGTTAAAGACATCATACTATACTGATGTATGTATACCCATATTTATAGCATGGCAATTCATTTTGGAAATAGCCTATAAGTCCATCAACAAATGACTGAATAGAAAAATGTGGTATTTATACACAATGGAGTACTACTCTGCCATAAAGAAAGATAAACTGGAGTCATTTTTAGGAAAATGGTTGCACCTTGAGACCATGATGTTAAGTGAAATAATTCAGACACACAATCTTAAATACTGTACGGTTTCTCTTATATGAAAAGTCAATATATATATATATAAAATATAACAGGGGAAAAGAGAGAAAAAATAATATTGTAATCCAGTACAATGGTACAAGGTACCTAAAAGTTTACCTTGACTTACTACAACTGTCTTACATATTTTATGTTCTTTGGTTTATTAGTCTGGATTTCAGTCTGCATATATGATAATTAACTATTAAGGTCTTATAAATAAATTAATCGGATGCTAGAAAAACAAGAACAGAAGGAAAAGGAAAAAAGCATTGAAATATGTTACGCATGCATACAGTTCCCTACAGTGAATGCAATCATGTACTGCAAACGTATATTAATTATGGCAGAATAACTAATGGTCAACTTGTAATACCCAGCTGAACTAAGTCGGTATGGTTCTGGATATGGAAGGCTGACCTAGGATTATTGCCAACAGTATAAAAGGAGAACTGGAGAAGATGATACACTATTGATTCTTCCAGAGAAACTTGTCACACTGGTTTTCCTGATAGGAATTCAGCTGTTCTCACTGTTGGAGGAGCTTGGGTCTTCACTGTTACTGAGGATGGCTACTGTTCTCTTCAGGGTCCTTAGCTTGAGTTTTTCTTCCTGGATCCAGTATAGATCCCTCAGCCTGTTGGCGCAGATCCTTCACCCTACACAGACTTTCCAGCCTTTAGGCCTTCTCAATGCACAGTCTTGATACAGGCTTGCACAAGACATTGTCCTGGGCTCTAAGTCTTCACGTGGTCTCATGTAAGACATTGCCATGAGACTAAAACCTTCAGCTGGATTCTTTGGGTTTCTTTTGCCTGGGCAAATCTTTGAACCCTTCTACCTTTGTCTTTTTTGAATAAATATTATAAAATAATCTTATAAACTATGTGTCCTGTATTAAATCTATTCCCTCACAAACCCTGACTACAACACTAATAAAACTAAAAAAGAAAAACAAAAAAGGAGAAAAAAATTTACACACAATCATAGCACAGTTGAATATAACACTTTAGCATACTTGTGTATTTCATCATAATAAGACTTCCACTGTTGTAATTTAAACTTAAGTTTTATTTTGGTTTAATAAAGTATTATTTTTCATCTTGTAGTAATGAAAACCTAAGAGTAAATACTGCTTAATTTATTTTTTTTTTCTTTTTCTTTTTGTGGTGCTGGGGATCAAACCCAGAGACTTATGTATGCTAGACATGTGTTCTGCTTTTAGTGGCTCTTCCACTACTGACACTCATATAGGCTGTTTCTATCCTGCTCCTAGTTTAGATTTTGCTTTCTTCCTAGCATCTTTCAACACTCTACTTTTTTTCACTCTAACCCAGAAGGAAAGGAAATGAGTCTGCTTACTTGGGCACTATTTTCTTAGGATTATTTTCTGCTGCTTTCTCTAAATTGGCATGTTCTCTTGAATTCCATCCACTGCCTCCTGTTCTTTAAAGGCTGGAACTGTTATAAAAACTAACTGGCCTCTGACACAAAAGATTATTCATTAACTTTTTTTCTGGGACCCACAACTTCTTTCAATCTTGAGTCTAATATCTGCAAAGAACCTGACTCATCTTCTGAACAGACACTTAGAATCTATGTGAGCAGAGTATGCAGTTTTATGCACAGTATTTACTTTAAAAGTTAATTTCCAATAGAAGCAATGTAATAGTGATTTGATTTCCCAACCTAACTACATAAAGTCTTTTTAACTTGTGTCACATGTTACTTCATTTATAAATTGACAATAGCTATATTATTGCTTCTAGGATATATTTCCCATGAAATATATCTATTTTAGTATCACGCAGAGACAAGAACTACAAGGTCCAATAATTTAACTTCCTACATTTGCAGAACAGAATTACAGACTATGTGAGTTATAAGAGACTTCAAAGATAAAAAATGGTGTAACAGTGTGAACTGCCTGTTTTGTGAAGACAAAAACTGAAAGCCAGAAAAACTGGACTTCCCTCTTACTGCCATCTTTTTACTTCACAACAGTGAAATGTTTATTAATTTTTCACTAGATAAACCTAAGGTGTACAACATGTTTTGATATATATAGTATATGCATAATAAAATGATTATTACAAAATTTATGTATGTTGATCTTTTGGTTTAGACTACCTAATAAATCCCTGTTATCCATCAATATGTAACTCTTCTGTAAAACTTTCTATGTTAATCCCATCCCCTTTGAAAATTGATGGCTACTCCAATCTCCATGTTCTTTATATACATTGTGCATGGCTTTCATATTACTATGAGCTGCTGATTGCAATGAGTCACCAAACATTTTGTACTGCACTTCAGTTTGTTCATCCATAAAATAATAATAATGGTACCTATCTTGTAGAGTTATTGTGAAGATAACATGAGTTAATATATATGAAGAGCTTATGACAGTATCTGGTACTTAATAAATGGTATATGATTAGTTATCACCACTTATAAATTTTTTTTTTTTTCGGAACCAGGGATTGAACTCAGGCCCTTGCACTTGCCAGGGAAGCGCTTATTCTGCTGAGCCATCTCCCTGGCCTCCAAAATTTTTATTTAAATGCTTATCTTCCCACTGATCTATGAGTTCATATCTGACCAAGGTTAGGCTTATACTATTCATTTTTGTAAGCATTATGCTTTTTAATTAAACTTTTATGTTGAGATAACTATAAATTCACACGCAGCTGTAAGAGGAGATCCCATTTACCTAAATCCTCCCAGTGGTAACACCTTGAAAAGCTAAGGTAGAATATTACAAAAGGAAATTTATATTGACACAATTAAGATTCAAGCCTTTCTGGTTCCCCGGCCATCTTGGCGGCTGCTCCTGGTTGAGGGCCATCCACACCTAAGACAGGAAGATGGTGGCCGCAAAAAAGACGAAAAAATCTCTGGAGTCCATCAACTCTAGGCTCCAACTTGTTATGAAAAGTGGAAAATACGTGCTGGGGTACAAGCAGACGCTGAAGATGATCAGACAGGGCAAAGCAAAATTGGTCATCCTTGCCAACAACTGCCCAGCCTTGAGGAAATCTGAAATAGAGTACTATGCTATGTTGGCCAAAACTGGTGTCCACCACTACAGCGGCAATAATATTGAACTGGGCACAGCATGTGGAAAATACTACAGAGTATGCACACTGGCAATCATTGATCCAGGTGATTCTGATATCATTAGAAGCATGCCAGAACAGACCAGTGAAAAATAAACCAAGCAGAATTTTTCATGAATAAAACCTGCCATAGCTTGAAAAAAAAAAAAAGATTCAAATAATTTCCATCACTATATGGCTCCATCATGTTGACCTTTTACAGCCACACTCACTTCCTTCCCATTTCTCTCTTTGCCCTAATCCTTAACCCTTAGCAACCAATAATCTGCTTTCTATTCCACAATGGACTTTTTCCTGAAATAGCAGGCATCAAACCTAGAGCCTTGGGGCTGGTGAGATGGCTCAGTGGTCTAAAGCGCCTACTTAGAACAAGCTTAGCAAAGCACAGGGACCATGGTCCAATCCTCCAGCACCACATGCCAGCCAGCCCCGCCCCCTGGTGGGCTGAGCTGGCCACAAACACAAAAATAAATAAATAAATACATTTAAAAAAAATTAAATGTTAAAAAAAAATTTAAGGGGCCAGGGAGATGGCTCAGTGGAATAAGCGCTTCCCTGGCAAACGCAAGGGCCTGAGTTCAAATCCCCAGTTCCACCAAAAAAAAAAAAAAAAAAAAAAAAAAAAAAAAATGTAAAAAAACCCTAGAGCCTTGCATACTCTATCAGTAAAGGTATATTCCCAGTCCTAACATGCAAGTTCTTTGAGCATAACCTTCTGAAAATGCAAGTTGCATATTGTTTTTACATGTTGTCATTCTTTTTTTAAATTGTTAGATAGTATTCCACTGTATGATGTACATTACAATTTTACTCTTCACCCATTTAAGGACATCAAAATTGTTTCTAGCTTTTAACTATTATACATAAAGCTTTACTGATGGCATAATTATGTGTGAACATAACTTTAATTTCCCTGAATGTCCAGGAATACAACTGCTAAGTCACACAATAGTTGTATGTTTAGGTTTTCGTTTTGTTGTTTGCAGTACTGAGGATTAAACAAAGGGTCTTGCTAGACAATTGCTCTGCCACTAAGCCATACCTCAGCCTCATATATTTTAATTTTTTAAGAAACTTCCAATCTGTTTTTAAGAGTTCTACAACATTTTACATGTCTACCAACACTTATCAATGATTTTTGTTTTTCTGCATTTTCACCAGTATGTTGGTGCTAATGCTATTTTTATTTTATTCATTCTGATAGGTACATAGTGATATTACATAGTGGTTTTAATTTGCATCTCTCTAATGGCATATGATGTTACATATTTTTTTCATCGGTCATCTATATATCCTTTCTAGTGAAATATTTCTTTATATCTTTTGCTCACTTATTAACTGGATTACCTTCTTTTTCACAGTGAGTTTTAAATGTTCCTTATATTCTAATACTTGTCTTTTATTTGATGTGTGGTTCACAAATATTTTATCCCAGCCTGAAGTTTATCATTCTCTCTCCCTATCCACTTTGGTGCTGAGATTGAACCTAGTGCCACATACATGCTAGACAAGCACTCTTCCATTAACCTATACCTTCAGCCACATGACTTGTCTAGTCATCCTATTAATCAGTTCTGTCATACAATAAGAGTGTGGAATATTCAAGAGTCTAATTTATAGCATTTCCTTTTATAAATTATGCTTTGTGTATGAATTCTAAGAACTATTTATGTACCCGTTGATCTAGAAGATTCTTTTCTAAAAATTTTATAGTTTTACATTTTGCATTTAAGTTCATTATCAATTTTCAGTTCATTCTGTGTAAGGTGTGATATGTAGGTCAAATATTATTATCCAGTTGTACCAGTTTTCTGAAAGATTTTTGTTTCTTCCAATCAACTGCTTTTGCGCTTTTTTTTTTTTTTTTTTTTTTTTTTTTTTTTTTTTTTTTTTTTTTTTTTTTTGCGGAACCAGGGATTGAACTCAGGGACTTGTGCTTCCCAGGAAAGTGCTTATTCTACTGAGTCATCTCCCTGGTCCTCTGCTTTTGACATTTTAAAAATTCAGAATCACAAAAAAGACTGAAGAAAACAAGGTTGATGTGCAAATTAATTTGTTTTCCTATATGACAGCAATGAACAATTGAAATTTAAAATATAACATTATTTACATTAACATCAAAAACAGAAGTATATGCAAAGTTAAAGTATATATAAGATCTATGTGAGAAAAGTTATAAAACTCTGATAAAAGAAATCAAAGATATAAATAAAAAGGAGACTTACTATTAAGACTTCAATATCTGAATGGGTAAGTAACCTGTGCTTTATCTAGACAAGGGAATATTATTTAGGCCTAAAAAGAAATGAGCTGGGGGCTGAAGAGATAGCTCAGCAGTCTAAGCACCTGCCTGGCAAGCATAAGGACCTGGGTTCAATCCCCCATACCACATGCCGTTCCAGCCCTGCAATGAGCTGGCACTGAAACCAGCCATGTTAGTGCACCCCTGTAATCCCAGTGCTGGGAAGGCTGAAACAGAAGGATCACTGCAAGTCTGAGCTGCATAACAAGACCCTATACTAAATAAATAAAAGATTTTTTAAAAACATATGAAAAAGAAATGAGCTGCCAAGCCATGAAAAGACAAGAAAGAACCTTAAAGGCATGTAACTAAATAAAAAGTTTTTCAAAAGCCAGTCTGGAAAAGTAGTATATTCTATGATTCTAAGTATATGACATTCTGAAAAGGTAAAACTTCAGAGACAATACAGTTAGTGGTTGCTAGTCATCTGTCAGGTGGCAGCAGTTAAAGAGTGAATAAGTAGAACACTGAAGATATTGAGGACACTAAAACTATTTGTATAAGAAAATGGTAACATGTTATATACTACTAAAATCATATACCTGTTCAATACAAAGAGTGGGCCATAACTAATGTACTTTTTTTTAGTACTATAGATCGAGCTCAGAGCTTTTGCACTGAACTACATCCCTAGCCCACTCACCTGCCCATCCATCCATCCATCCATCCATCCATTCATCTACCCATGCATTTGCCTATCTACCTACTTATCTACTACCTATTTAAATTGTGAGACAGGTTCTCACTGAGTCACAGGTTGCTCAGGCTGAACTTGAACTTGTGGTTCTCCTGCCTCAGCCTCTGAGAGTGCTCAGGTTGCAGTATGCACTAACATGTTAGGTAAAAAATTATATACTTTTAAACAAACACAAATATCAGTTGAGCATATTTATGTGGCTCTATTTCTGGATCCTTTATTCTATTGCTTTGATCAATGTGCTATGCCTTCAATATCACAGTGTTTATTATATCTACATAACAACTTTTAAAATAATATAGACTATTTCTTCCTACTTTACTGTTTTGTTTAAAAATTATCTATGTATACTAGTTCTTTTGTCTTTCCATATATATTTTAGCATAGTCTTGCCTACAGCCACAAGAAATCTTGCTGAAGTTTTGAGAAGAATAACATTAACTGTACTTCAGAAAGAAATAAACTTTAATTGTATTAAGTCTTCTAATCTATGACATGGATTATCTTTCCCATTTATTTAGATCAATATTTTCTTTAAATTTTGTATTATATATTTGTGATACATTATAAATACACTCATTTTGAGGAATTAGTGCATATACATATCATATTTTGATCCTTTTTTCTTCCCTTTTCCCTCTCCTCCCTCCTGTCTCTTCATGTTCTCAGACCCCTTTCCCTTCTCCAAAGTCTGGCTCCCTATTTCTAATCATCTATCTTTATTTTGTTCTTTAAGTTATTTAGACAAACATAAACATTGCATGATTTATCTTATATAAGAAACTCAAATTATAAATAAAAGAGCAAAATAAAAGATGATAGGAAACAGTGAGATAGATCTTTTGCAAAAGGTAAAGGGACCAAGAGATGGAGGGATGGAGGAGGAAAGGGATGGTAAAAAAAAATTAAGCTGTCTCAGGGATGACCAGATAGCTCAGTGGATTAAAGCACCTACTTAGGCAGACTCAGGGACCATGGTTCAAGCCCCGGCACGACAACAAATAAGACTGGGCGTGGTGGTGCATGCCTGTAATCCCAGTGCTTGGGCAGCTGAAAACAGGAGGATCATTATAAATCTGATCTGGGTCTATAGGGTCTCACTACACAGATCAGACTCATAAGTGATCTTCCTGTTTTCAGCCTCCCAAGCACTGCGACATCAGGGATTTATGAGTGTATTGTACTGTGTGCCTGAAAGGACTATGACTGAAAAATGCATAAAGAAAGACATCTTAGGTCACTTAGACTGAAAAAGTTAGCTTATTCATTGAGTAATCCTCATTTGAAAAGACCTACTGGCTTTTCCCAAAAGCCAGACCAGTGAAATTTTGTTGTGTGAGACCAGCAGAATCAGATAATAGAGGTAAGTGTTTATACAACCTGGCAACAAAGAACAGTGATATAGACTGAAAGTTACCAAGATTCTTTTGTACTAAGAAATAAAAGTAAGATATATACTTTATGTTTGGAATGAACCAACCCTATAAAGTCTTCAGATAATACAGAGCAAAAGGGAAATGCCTGTATGTCAGACAATACATTGGAAATAAATACATTGAAATCGATATATTTCAGTCAACATATTGGTCACCCAGCTAAATGTAGAATATTAGGACCTGAGTTGATTTTAATCTAAATTAGAGAAACAAGAGATGGGCTATATTTTCACTCAGTGTTGTGAAACAGATCATACCAGTTACAAGAAAATATGTAAAATAAACAGCACAGTGTCTATTCATTCTAAGTAGGCAATAAACATACTCATTGTGGCTGTTTTATGGGTGGAATAAAACCAGTCAAAGGTTTATAATCTAAATATTAGCTATAAATAGGAAAATCAGAAGAAATATTTGAATTTGTGGGAAGTATCTGGTTATGAACCTCTGTAACATTTGAAAAGCAAGTTACATAATATCAAGATACAATGGCACAGCATAAAAATTCCAATTCCAAGGAAGAATAGGGGATAGAAAAGATTAGAAGCAAAGCAAGACTCAAACCCAGCAGATGAAACATTAAGTTTAAATGAACAATACAGGAAAGAACTAGAATGCACGAAGCAGATTCAAACAGATATCTAGGACATTAAAAATTCCATTGAAAGTTGGCAAAACCACTTGAATGAAACAGAAGATAGAATTTCAGACCTTGAAGATAGCATTGCAGCTAGTGAACATGAAAGAAAAGATCCCTTAAAAATAACAAGGAACCAGGAAATAGCAATTCAGCGGCTGCAAGATGATGCAAAGAAAAATAACATAAGACAAACAGATAACAAAGAAACAGCTAAAGTCAACACAAATGACATAAAAGGACTGTTTGCAGAAGTAGTAGTAGAAAATTTCTCAGGCTTGCAAAAAGAATCTAGGGGAAGATAGCTCAACAGTCTAAGCACTTGCCTAGCAAATACAAGGACCTGGGTTTGATCCCTGGTACCGCATGCCATGCTGGCTCCATGCCAAGCAGGCCACCGAAACTGGGCATGGTGGCACACACCTAAAATCCCAGCACAGGAGAGACAGGAGAATCACTATCAGTCTGAGCTGCATAGTGAAATCCTGTACCAAACAGATTAATAAATAAATAATTTATATTTATTTATTTATTTATTTATTTTTTGCCGAACCAGGGATTGAACTCAGGTCCTTGTGCTTGCCAGGGAAGTGCTTATTCCACTGAGCCATCTCCCTGGCCCATAAATGATTTTTTTTTAATTTTTTATTTTTTTATTTTTTGGCAGAACCAGGGATTGAACTCAGGCCCTTGCACTTGCCAGAGAAGTGCATATTCTACTGAGCCATCTCCCTGGCCTCAATGATTTTTTTTTTTTGAAAAGAATCTAACATACAGGTAATAGAACTCCAGCTAGCCATAATGAAAATAAATTTTCATCCAGACACATAATAATCAAGATCACAGAAATAGAGCAAATGAACAGAATATTAAGAGTTGTTAAAAGAAACAGATCACCCAAAGCCCATCAAAATCATGGCAGATTTCTCAACACAGACCATCAAATCAAGAAAAGTGTGGAGTAAGATATTTCAGGTCCTGAAAGAAAACAGCTTGATATACCCTGCAAACCATCTATCAAATTTAACGGAGAGATTAGATTTTTCAACAACAAAGGGCAACTGAAGACATTCATGACCACTAAACCAACCCTACTAAGAGTACTAACAGATACTTTACAAAGAGATAAAGATGACCACCACTTCAAAAACAACAGAAGAGAACCACCAAACAGAGCAAGTAATTAAGCAAAGGGGAAAAGTAGGGATCGTACAGTAGGAAAACAACATGACAAAGATAAGTCAATATATATCATTTATGAGCATCAATGTAAATGGCCTCAATTCACCAATCAAAAAAAGCAGACTGGAAGAATGGATCAAAAAATAGAATTCAACAATATATTGCATATAAGAAACACATTTAACTCAAAAGAAATTAGTAGACTGAACATCAAAAGATGGAAAACAAGGGCTGGACAGATAGCTCAGTGAACTAAAGCGCCTGCTTAGGTGCAGTGCAGCAACCAGGATTCAATCGCTGGCATGTCATGCCAGCACCACCAACTGGTTGCATTGAGACAGCAATTGAGACTAGGCATGGTGGTACATGCCTGTAATTCCAGTGCTTGGGAGGCTGAAAACAGGAGAATCACTATGAGTGCGATCTTTGTAGTGAAACTCTGCAGACCCTGTACTAAACACATTAAAAAAAAAAAAAAGATGGAAAACAATACACTATGTGACAGGAACTCAGAAAAAAAAGCAAGGGTAGCTATTCTGGCTGCTGACAATGTCAACTTCAAACCAAGCATGATTAAAAGAGAGAGAAATTGCTATATGTTTATCAATAAAACTTTGAAAAGAAAAAAAAAGAGATAGAGAAGGTCACTACACACTTGTTAGGGGAAAACTGCAAGAGGAAGACAAAAATTATAAATATATACGTACCCAATGTAGGCGCACCCAACTATATAAGACAAATTTTAATAGATATGAAAAAAAATCTAATGAACAATAACATAATTGTGCTAGGGGACTTTAAACACCCCACTGTACAAAGAGATGGATAAACTATGCAAAAAATCAGCAAGGAAATAACAAAAATAGACCAAACTTGTGAAGAAATGGACTTAATAACCTTTAGAGTATCCCACCCAACAGCATCAGAATACACATTCTTCTCAGCTGCACAAGGGATGTTCTCCAAAGTAGATCCTGTGCTACCACATAGAACATGCTTAATAAATGCAGAGGAATCAAAATTACCTTATGTATATTATCTGACCTTAGTGCAATGAAACTGAAAATTACTGACAAAAGAAACAGCAAAAAATCTATTAACACATGGACACTAAATAATACCCTCCTAAACAATCAATGCATCACAGATAAAATTAAAGAAGAAATTAAATAATAACTACAAATGAAAATGCATATAAAACTTACTGGAACCTGTGGGATACAATGAAAGCTGTCTTAACAGAGAAATTTATAACAATAAATTCCAAATCAGGAAAAGAGAACAACTCCAAATAAGCAATCTTATGCTGCACCTCAGGCTCCTAGAAAAAGAAGAGTAAGTCAAGCCCAAAGCCCAAAGAGGGCTGGAAATTATAAAGAGCTGAGCAGAAATAAATGCAATGTAGATGAAGAAAGCAATACAGGGGCTGGAGAGATGGCTCAGTGGTCTAAAGCACCTACTTGAAACAAGCTTGGCAAAGCACAGGGACCTCGGTTCGATCCCCCGGCACCACATGCCAGCCAGCCCCGCCCCCTGGTGGGCTGAGCTGGACACACACACACACACACACACACACA
>NW_004524683.1:8872674-8878952 GCF_000260255.1 Octodon degus | reverse complement strand
AAAAAAAAAAAAAAAAAAAGAAAGAAAAAAAGAATTCTGAGTAACACAATATTAGTCAATGAAATTCAAAATGTGATAATAATAAAAACCCTACCAACAAAGAAAATTCCAGGTCCTGATGAATTCATAGCTGAATTCTACAAGAAATTTGGAGAGGACCTAATGCCAACTCTTCTCAAACTTTTCAATGAAGTTGAAAGGAAAGAAATTCTCCCAAACTCATTCAGGGGGGCAAGAATTACTCTGATATCAAAAACCAGAGAAGGACTCAACCAAAAAAGACAACTGCAGGCCAATCTCTCTAGCAAACAGAATATAGCAAATCACGAAGATTATACATTACAATCAAGTGGGATACATCCCAGGAATGCAAGGATAGTTTAATAAATGCAAATCCATAAGTGTAATATACCACATGAACAGAGCCAAATACAAAAATCACATGATCATTTCAATAGATGCAGAACAGCTTCAGACAAACCCCAACACTCACTCATGATAAAAACCCCACAGAAAACTGGAATAAATTATCTTTACCTCAATCTGATAAAAAGCTATCTATGAAAAAACAACAGCCAACATCATACTAGAGAGGCAAAAACTGAAAGCTTTCACTTTACTTTTTTATTTTTAAAGAAAATGCAAATTAAAATTAAAACAGAAAAAATTACAATAGAGAATTTCACTTAACAAAGTAATATGAATTTCACAGTATTTGTTGTGATACATAGTGTTGTCTTCCAACCAGTTATTCATATTACCCAATATGTGCATGTAAAATTGAAAGAAAAAAAGAAAGAAATGTGTAAGAAATTAAGAAGAGTATAAACAATTATATAAATGAAAGTATAAACAATTGAAAAAAAAAGAGATGAAACAAATTAAAGCTTTAACTGCTTCTTTCCACAGACCAGCAGAAATGCATAATACAGTTGTCAAACCTTCCTGCTTACATACATAGATATATCTCTTTCCCCCACTCCTTCTCCTGTCCTTCACCCCAACTCGATAACTCCTTCCTTTGAGTAAGTTCATTCCCTTTTCCCAGGAACTACTGTACCCTTCAGATTCCATTTTTCTCTTTCAAGTTCTCACACTAAGGAGACAATGCAATGTTTGCACATATGGGTGTGACTTATTTCACTCAAGAGTATTCTCTAGTTGCATCCATTTACTGACAAAAGACTCAAAATTTACCCTGTTGTAAAAATAACACATCTTCTTTATCCATTCTAGTTAACATCTGGGTGGTTTCCAGGATTTAGCTATGACAAATTATACACTATAAACATGGGTGCACATATATCACTGTGGTATGAGATTTTCAGTTCTTCTGTAAAAATACCAAGGCAAGGAATAGCTAAGCCTTCACTTTAAAGTGAGGAAGAAGACAAAGATGTCTACTGTCACCACTCCTATTCAATATAGTTCTGGAAACATTAGCCAGCGCAATTAGACAAAAGAAATAAATAAAAGAAATAATGATTGGAAAGGAAGACATGAAATTATCATTATTTGCCAATGACATGATACTTTACATAGAAGACCCCCAAAACTCCACTTAGAGGCTTGTAGATTTAATAACCAAATTCATTAGTGTAGCAGGATATAAACTCAACACTCAAAAATCAATTATCATTTCTATACACAAACAACAAACACACACAGAGAGAAGTTATGGAAACTATGGCTTTCACAATAACATTTCCAAAAATGAAATACTTAGGAATCAATTTCACAAAGATTTTAAAGATTTTAAATTTTAAAAGATTTACACCATGAAAATTACAGTACTCTGAAAAAAAAGATCAAAGTGGACTTTGGAAAATGAAGATATTCCTTCCTCCTGGGTAGGAAGAACCAAAATTGTGAAAATGGCCATACTCTCCAAATATAATAGAAGTGGAACTATATTCTGATTGTCCTATCAATAGCATACAATTTCAATTTGGCCCATTACTTACAAGGTTATCTGATAATAGTGTTTGCCAAACTTTCCTAGCACAAGGTTACTCTTCCTCTGTTTATAATTAAAGTATCTCATGGGAAACTATACAAATATACTTACCAAAGTTTCTTTTCTTTTTTTTTTTTTTTTTTTTTTTGTGGAACTGGGGATGAACTCATGACCCTGTGCTTGCCAGGCAAGCGTTTATGCTACTGAGTTATCTCCCAGCCCCAACTTATCAAACTTTGAACAGATTTTTTTTTCTAAATTTATAACATGATAACCTCAAGGATTACCATTTTACTGAGATATATCCAACACTGTAATTATTTTGATGTTCAATTTATTCCATATTTGGCCAGTGAGAACCCCTTGAAGCTAGCTTTTGTGTCCTTCTGTTATGCTGCCATCATTCTCTGAGAACTTCCTTGTATTCCAGTACAAGAACATATTCATGCTTCATTTGGTACTTTCTCTGCCCTAATCCCTAGAGTCAGTCATTTCTCCAAGGAGCACCAAATCCTTTTAGTAGAGAAAAGTACTTGGAAACCAAAATCTGGATATTAAACGTGTTTACTATTATTAGGGTGTCACTGTCCCAGGCTGTCTTAGTATATATTTTTAAATATATATTAAAACCGTGAGTTCATGTAGGTATTCCAACAACAACTCAAAAGCGTAAGGTTTATTCTTGTTTTTCTCTGTGTATATATTTTAGCACCTTTCATTGAGAATGAGAAAGTTAGCTTTAGTTATCCTTTATTGCTTTATTTACTTGAATTAGTACCTATATGGAGAAACAATCTTTCATTGCCAGCACAATCCCTTCTTCCTTAAGTATACTCTTTCACTCTGCTCAGGGTCAAAAAGCCTGTCTCCATTGCTGTCACCTTCTGCTACACCCTCATTCCAGCTAAACCCTAACACTATAATCCTTTCTGCTCCCCTCATCCTTCTGTGAAGCTCTCCTTAACCATTTCAGCCTCTGACTTTTCATGTTGTGATCTCGTCCATGTGTAAATACCCTCTTTATTCCAATTAAGCTTTAGCTCCTACTAGGCCTCAGTTCAGATGGGTTTCAACACCTCCTTTAAGGCTACTTCCCTCATTCTCTGTGTCACTTCTAATTTTCTTTTGTCCTCCCAGATTTGGACTGAATTTTTCAGAAATCAGAAGAGATTTTGAAAAGGGAAAGGTTGGGGTTCAGGGTCTAAAGAAAAGGGGAAGGAAAAGAGTAAATATCATTTATGATATTTTCCAATTATCTATTTTGCATACTCTGGTTTCTCTTCAGATCATATAACTCTTTTGCCTTTTACCAATTACTTATTTTGCTATATAACCTGTTATAACATATCTAGATGTCCCCCAAAAGCCTTATGCACTCACAGGTGAGGTTTTTGGGAGATGACTGGATCATGTAATGTGTGACACTGGATTAGTCTATTGATAGGTTGGGTGTGACGTTGAGAGGTAAAGCTGCTGGGAAGAGGGGTGTCACTGGGTATGACCTCAAAGTGTACATATGGCTACTGCTTCCTGCCCACCTTACCATGAGTGCTTTTTCTTCTATGATGCCCCTCTGTTGTGCTGCTCTACCCTTGAGCCAGCCAACAATGGACTGAAACTTCTACAAACTGAACCAAAACACCTTTCCTTCACCTTGTGGGTGTTGGTGATTTTGTCCCAGCAATGAGAAAGCAACTAAGACATAAACACTTCTTTTTTTTTTTTTAAATAAACACTTCTTATGGTCCCAAAACTTATGTAGAAAATAAAGAATACACAGTATAAAAAATAACAGAAAAAAATGATACTGAAAAAGAAAACAGGCTTTCCAGATAGCTCAGTTGTTTAAAGCATTTCTTGGGCAAATGCATTCAAGTGCAGGAGACCTTTATTTGATCCCCAGATCCACAAGCCACACCAGACCTGCCTTTAAGACAGCCTGAACTAGCCAAAAAAATCCTGAAAAAAGAAAACTAGGGGGTGTCACTGTGGCAACAGCAATAGAACAATTCTTACAACCCAAACTGATCAACCAATAATGGCTAAAATTGAAGTGAGATATGCTGTGCTAGAAAAACATTTTTCAGTTCTTGATCTTGTTAAATGGGAGATAGAGCCAGAGGACAGTTTCTCTGCCTTTCTGTATGACAATTCGAGATTGAGCAATCCCTTAATCTACCAGCTCTGTAACATAGCCTCATATTTCCTCTTTCTCTTTTCCTGTCTCACTTCATTTTCTCTGACACCAGCTTCTTTATAGCTGCTTTCCCTAATAACACAACAGCCTATTAAAAAGCATTCTGAAATACAAGCAGAACTGTCTTTTAGTCTAATGCATTCTATGGCACAAAAAACACTGAGTTTTATGACTTGATGCATAGCAAAGGTTTGAGATTGAAAAGAAAGATAAAAAATTACTTTATTTGAGCAATAAATGAGTGAGCTCAGCAAGATTACAGATATAAGATCAATATATAATAATCAATTATATTTATATATACTAGCAATGATTAATCAAAAAATGAAATTAAGGAAGCAATTCCACAAAAAATAATAAAATATTTAGAAGTAAATTTGACCTAAGAAAGACAGCACTTTTAAAAAAAGTCAAAGAATGAAATTAATGGAGAAACTTTCTGTGTTCACAGATCAGGAGACCAGATGCTATTAACATGATGTAGTGGAGGGTGATGTAGTGGAGGGGCTGAGTGTGTAGCTCACTGGTAGAACACTTGCAAGGGTTCACTCTCCAAGAGAAAAAAAAGGGGTGTTTTAGGTAGAATAGCACCTCCCCCAAATATGTCCATGTGCTAACCCCTAGAACCTGACAAAAGGAACTCTGTAGATGTCATTAAATTTCTTTAGATATGGAAATCATCCTGGATTTTTTGACTGGGCCAAATGCAATCACAGCATCTCTGTAAAATGAAGGCCAGAGGCTTAATGTCAAAGAATGAAACTGTGATGATAGAAGAGGTTGGAGTGATAGGATCTGAAAAGGGAAGAAGGGGTTGTGAGCCAAAGAAGGCAGGTAGCTTTTAGAGCTGAGAAAAACAAAACACAAAAAGTGTTTCCCAAGAACCTCAATGTGGAACCACAGCTTTCCCTACAATTTGATCTTAGCCCACAAAAACCCTGGTCACCAGAAATGTAAGAGAATCTGCACTGGCCATCTGTGTTCTCAAGTGTAAAAAGGAGGACTCAGTAGCTTCTCAGCCCAAGAAAATGGAAACCACAGAATGCTAAGAGGGATGAGGAATTCAGCACCAAATCCAATGCAGCCCAAGACCTTAAAACTCACTAGAGGGCTGGTGAGATGGCTCATTGGTCTTAATGCACCTACTTAGAACAAGCTTAGCAAACCACAGGGACCGCGGTTCAATCCCCCAGCACCACATGCCAGCCAGCCCCGCCCCCTGGCAGGCTGAGCTGGACACACAAACACACACACACACACACGCACAAATAAATAAAATTAAATTAAAAAAAAAAAAACTCACTAGAGCATCCACAGTGTATTTCTGTATTGGAAGACTGAAAATACTGGAGACCTGAAGAGTGATGACCAAAGGCAACAATGACAAATCCCTATCAAAATTGCAGCTGGCCTTTCTGCAAAAATACTGGCATGCTGATTCTAAAATTCATGGTAACTTGAGGGAAACAGAACAGGTAAAACAATGTTGAAAGAAAAAGAACATGGTTAAAGGAAACTTCCAACATTTAGCAATTTTAAAACTTACTAAAGAGCAACAATAATCAAAACAGCATAGTACTGGCATAAAGACAAAAGTAAACAGAACAATGGACTAGAATTTAGAGTCTAGAAAAAGACCAATCTATAGTCGCTTGATTTTTAACAAGGATGTTATGAAGACCATTCAGTGAAAAATAATGCCAGGATATGTGTCAATACACAAAATAAACTAAAGCTCTTGCTGATATCACAAAAATCAAGTCAAAATGAAACATAAACTTAAAGGTAAGAGCTAAACATATAAAATTCTTAAGAGAATATATAGGAGCAAATCTTGAGCTTGAGTTATGCAATGGGTTTCTTAGCTATGCCATATATATATATATATATAGAGAGAGAGAGAGAGAAAGAGACAGACAGACAGACATAGACAGACAGAGAGACAGAGAGACTGACACTGTCTCAAAATTAAAATACTGGGGCTGGTGAGATGGCTCAGTGGTCTAAAGCACCTACTTAGAACAAGCTAAGCTAAGCAAAGCACAGGGACCGCGGTTCAATCCCCCAGCACCACATGCCAGTCAGCCCCACCCCCGGGTGGGCTGAGATGGCCACACACACACA
>NW_004524683.1:8860969-8864572 GCF_000260255.1 Octodon degus | reverse complement strand
AAAAAAAAAAAAGAAAAGAAAAAGAAAGCTGTTAAGGCAGCCAGATAGCTCAGGAGACTAAAGTGCCTGCTTAGGCAGGAGCAGAGAGAGGGTTGGATCCCTAGCATGCCATGCTGGCCCTGTCCCCAGGGTTTGCTCAGAAAACGAATGAGACTGGGTGTAGTGGTGGGCGCCTGTAATCCCAGCCACTGGGAGGCTGGAAACAGGGGGATCACCACAAGTCCAATCTGTGTAGTGAGACCCTGTATACCCTGTACTAAATACATAAATAAAAATTTTTTTAAATAAATAAAGCTGTTTACTTAGAGGGGCTGGGAAGCAGATCAGGAGAAGAGTGCCAGAAAGAAAGAAGCAAGTGACTAGATATAGACCTCAAGGGTCTTCATGACCCAAAATGTGCTCCACCAATCCACAGTTCCCAACTCATATCAACTTGATACAATCAAGCTTAGCTACCACAAACCCTTATTAGACACAATGATGTGAGTGGCTAACATGGTATCCATTTAGAAATAGCTGCTAGACAAAGATACATGTTGATCTTGAATTCCAGAGGAAGAGATAAATGATGCAACCTTAAATCATTTTATTTGCACAATGACATTTATAGTGTTTTACAGATATCAGCTTACCTAGAATCTCACAAAATCCTGACACTTTTATAGATGAGAAAACTAAGATATAGCTCTTGTCTTCAAGTATCAACATTAAGATTATTTGGAAGTCTTCAGGTTTTTAAAGAGTCACTGGCCAAATTGATGGAGTTCTGGGCTCTATTCCAATCCCTAAAGTAGCTCAAACTTTATCTGCCTCAAAAAATGGAATTTCATATACAATTTCATTTGAAAATGAGAGTGCAGCTACTTTAAACAAGTTTTAAGCAAGTAAGTACATACCATGCTATCTTATTTCATAAAACATTGACTAAAGTTGTAAAAATAAAGTTGCTAAATTAGAAAATCTGGGCCTCAGGATATAGCTCAGTGGTGTGAACACCTGCCTGGCAAGTGCAAGGACCCAGGTTTGATCCCCAGTACCACATGCTGTGTCGGCCCCAGAACCCCATGCTCATCATGCTAGCCAGAAACTGGACGTGATGTATGCCTGTATTCCCAGCACTGGGGAGGCTGAGATAGGAGGATCACTATGAGTCAGAACTGTGTAGCGAGACTCTGTACCAAATAAATAAATAAATATTTTAAAATAAATTAGAAAATCTGAGGCAAGAAGGCATATTTGACCTTTGCAGGATAAGAATGCAGAAGAAAAGCAAGAAGAAAACCAGAATGGTGAAGTAAAATAAAAATGTAGGAAGAAGCATTTCAAGAGGAAGGCGCAGTTTACTACAAGAAATTCTATAGAGGGCCGGGGAGATGGCTCAGTGGAATAAGCACTTCCCTGGCAAGCGCAAGATTCTGAGTTCAATCCCCGGTTCTGCCAAAAAAAAAAATTAATAAATTTTTTAAAAAAATAAAAGAAATTCTATAGAAAAGGCTGGTCAGATAGCTCAGTGGATTAAAGTGCCTGCTTTAGGTAGGCACAGGGACCCAGGGTTTGATCCCTGGCATGCTGTGCCGACCCAGACCCCAAGGCCCACTGAGACGACAAATGAGACTGGGCATGGTAGCCCGCGTCTATAATCCTAGTGCTTGGGAAGCTGAAAACATGAGGATCACTATGAGTCTGATCTGAGACCCTGTAGATTCAGTACTAAATTTTAAAAAAAGAAAAGAAAAAAGAAGTTCTATAAAGATCATGAAGAATGAGACTGGAAAGACAATTCTGTGTTTGACAATCATGAGTTCACTGGTATTTGAACAGATCGATTTTAATTTATTGACAGCACAGGTCAACAGCAAATGCTTCAGAGGTGAGATGAAGGTTGAGGGCAGGAAGAAAACAAATACAGAACACAATTTTGGTAAAGGATATGCTTACGCAGTGAATAACTACATAAACATTTAAAATGTGCCAGGCCTTTCTTTTAATTTTTAAAGAGAGTATGAAATAGTATTAAAACAAAAAATTACAAGTGATACAGAATTTCACTTCACAAGGTAATATGAATTTCACAGTATTTGTTGTAAAACATAGTGTTATTACCGGATATATGCATGTAAAATTGGAACAAAGAAGTATATAAAAAATTAAGAGAAAAAGTACAATTGAAAAAAGGAGATAAATTAAGTATTAAAATAAAACTCTGAAAGAGCTGGAAAAAAAAGTGCTAGACATCATCCTAAATGTTTTACATATTAACTAATTTAATTTTCAAAATAGCCTATGAAATAGTTACCATCATTCTGTCCAAGTACAGTTCGGAAACAGACACAGTGAGCAGCTAAAACTGCACACACACATACAGCAGACATACAAAAATGCACTATGATACAGAAGATAACATTTAATAAAATAAAGATTAGCCCCCCCCAAAAAAAAATTAGCATGATTAAGAGTTTTTCACAATAGAAAGCCATAGGGGCCGGGGAGATAGCTCAGTAGAATAAGTGCTTGCCTGACAAGTGCAAGGGCCTGAGTTCAATTCCCAGTTCTGAAAAAAAAAAAAACAGAAAGCCACAATGTAGGGAAGAATTTTTTATCATTAATAATATTTATGTATGTTTCTGATACTTGTCTGGTATATCAGTTTATCAAATGTTGCTAGATTAAAGCAAGTAAGAATAGTCTGGCTTTTCATGAACCTATTGAGGCTATAGGCTTCCACTGATGATGACCATAAATGACTAGGAGAAAAAAATTAATTATCATCATGAGTTTCAAAGACACAATACATGATATACAAGATAATGAATGGACAGACAAAAGCCATTGTACTGATTAGCTCTATCATATGTTTGTGCCTAAAAGAAGCAACAATTTTTTTAATGAAGGAATTATCTGAAAATAACAAAGCTACTATAAAGCCAGCAATCTATAAAGTTTATTCTGAGAAAAAAAGATCAGTATTTGATAATATTTTTGCACTCTTCCTGCTTATCAATATGATATAGAAGGAATCTCATGAAAGTTTAACTTGTAACAGAAGTATTCTCAATCTTTATTGCAACATTAGACATCATTTTACCACTTCTATTAGTTAGAATTCTGTTGAAACAGACCAATAAAATAGCTGTTTCTATTTCCTCAATAAATCAATTCTCACTCCTTCCTTTCATAGAAACTACTACTATTAGGGCTGGCCAAATAGCTCAGTGGATTAAAATGCCGGCAAGAAGGTGCAGGGTCTGGGTGTTCGATCCCAGGCCTGCCATGAGGCCTGTGTGGCTCCACCCCCAGGGCACACTGAGATGGCAATTGAGACTGGGCATGATGGTGCACACCTGTAATTCCAGCTCCTGGGAGGCCATAAACAGGTAGAATACTGCAAGTCCAACATAATAGTGAGACCCTGAACACCCTGTAGATCCTTCCCTAAAATACAAAAATAAATAAATAAATAAATAAAACATAAAAAATAATTCACCTTCAGCTAGGGAGATAGTTCAGAGACCTAAGCACCTGCCTGGCAAACACAAGGAGATATAGATAGATAGATAGATAGATAGATAGATAGATAGATAGATAGATAGATATATAGATATA
>NW_004524683.1:8859082-8860869 GCF_000260255.1 Octodon degus | reverse complement strand
AAAAAAAAATTAAAATACTATAATAAAGTCCTGGGTTCAACTCCCACTACAAAACACATGTATGTGCACAACAACCACAAAACTGACGTTTTGTACTTCATCAAAATTTAAAACTTTTGTGCCTTCAATAACATTTCACAAAGGTGAAAAATAACCCAAAGTTGAGAGAATTTACTTGTAAACTATACATCTCATAAGGGACTTGTATTTAAAAGAATTCTTATAACTCAAAAGTAAAAAGACAATTGAATTTTAAAAAATCAGCAAATGGTATGAACAGGTACTTTTCCAAAGAAGATACATAAATGACAAAAAAGAGCAAAAATTGATGTTCAAAAATCACCATTCATCAAAGAAATGCAGATCAAAATCAATCATAATGAGAGATAGCAAGACAGATGATAATTGTCAGCAAGTAATGGAAAAATGAGAACTTTCACACATTGCTCATGGATTGTAAAATGGTTCAGTCACTCTGGAAACAAGTTTGGCAATCTCCCATGTTAATCATAGAGTATAATTCTACATACACTGAAAATAAAATAAAGCATGTATCCACATAAAAGCATGTACACAAATGTCCATAGCAACATTATTCATGATAACCAAAAGGAAAACAACCCAAATATTCTATAACTACTAAATGAATAAATAAAATGTTATGCCATGTAATGGAATATTATTCTCTAATAAGGAATTAAATGGTACATACTGTAACACAGATTGAAAGCATGATAAAGTTCAAGACACCAGTAATGGGCCGGGGAGATAGCTCAGTAGAATAAGTGCTTGAGCACAGGGTCCTGAGTTCAATCCCCAGTACCGCAAGAAAAATAAATAAATAAATAAAGACACCAGTCACAACACTACATATTATGGTTCTATTTATACAAAACAGCCAAAACTATAGATAGTATATTAGTAGTTGATCAGGGCTAGCAGGAAAAAGACTAGAGAATGATAGCTAAAGGTATTTTTTTCCAGAGTAATGAAAATATGCTAAAATAGACTGAAAAAGGCTTTATTTGAGAAAATACTAAAAAATCAATGAAATGTAATTGATTTTACACTACTAAGCAAACATACAAACAAAACTTCACAAAATAAGATTTTAGCTGAGTAACTTGTTGCCAATTATTCTGATGCTATATATATTTGAGCTATGAAACAACACATGAAGCAAAAATATTAGAATACTAATAAAATATACTAAGCTGCTGTATTTTATCTTTAACCTACACAATAGATATGATTTTAATGTCACATAATATGTAGATGTATTTATTACATAAAACATATTCACCAACATAAAGAAGAATAACATAACAATGTAGGTGAATTTAGCATCTAGTTATCACTGGGACATCTTTTGGCATTCCCCGAAAGATACTGACAGTTTTATGGCCAAGACCTGCAAGAAGACATGGTAAGACGACTGAGATGCCATAGTGAAGATGGCTAGGCTCTCCCCTCAGGTAAATCACCTAGACCAGCAGAGAATCTGGCCAAAGATTTAGAACTGAGATGGGAAAAGACCGAGTCAGTTGTGTTATAGAAGCTAGCTGCAGTAAGCAGAGGCTGCAATTTCCTTACTAATCTTACTCTTGTAATCTTCCCTAGAAAAAGTAAATAGAATTCTGGAGGAGCTGTCCCAGCTCAGGCGCAGCGTGGGCTAGACCCTCTCCCACCCCCTTGAGCCGCCCCCCACCACTCCACAGCACCTCCCCCACCCCACCCACCAAGTAGGAATTTCTACCGCGTTCCAGGAAGCCCCAGACCCAGTCCTA
>NW_004524683.1:8838737-8852502 GCF_000260255.1 Octodon degus | reverse complement strand
GGTGCTGGGGGATTGAACCGCGGTCCCTGTGCTTTCCTGAGCTTGTTCTAAGTAGGTGCTTTAGACCACTGAGCCATCTCACCAGCCCCCAGGGAATTATTTTTAAAGAGCACTGTTTCTCAAACTTCGCTAACCATAAAACTATCTGGGTGCTTTTTTTAGAATTCTATAATTTAGCCTCATTTTCAAATCAACTCTGACTTAATTTGGAGTGAATCCTCGGTACTACCTAAACCCAAAACTTAAATCAATACTTTTTCTTTTTTCTTCAATTGGTCCCTTATTGCTTCATTAAAATATCACAAATTAGTTTCATAATCCAAGGTCTCGTTTCTGTAACTAGACAACTCTTAGATCTTATTTACCATCCTCCTGAACTATTCTTTTTTTCAGAAACAAAGACAAGGCCCGGGGCCTGCCAGATCCCAAATAGACCCAGAGCGCAGGTCCGGCATGTGAATGAGAGTACCGGGGCGCCAGATCCTGAATAGACCCAGAGCGCAGTCCCAGTGTGTGAGTGAGACCACCTGGGGCCACCAGATCCTTATTTGACCCAGACTGCAGGCCCAGCATGGAACCCTTCAGCAAAACTCCCTGCAAAAAGTCTAGAGGCAAGACTCACCCAGCTGATTCAGGAGCAGAACATCTTGCCAGAGTAACACAAAGGGTTCAACTCCAACGGCTGCAGCTGGAAGAAGTGGAGCACAGCAACTAGATCCAAGCAACACTCACCTGGAGGAATCTGAACTTTGTAGATCTGGAACTGGTGCTAAGGTAATAACTCTATCTAAGCTCTACACCAAAGGTCAGAAGACAATGGTATATAAAATGACAAAGAGAAGAAACAAAATGCAGTCTCAGGCCCCGAGTCCACCCAGTACAAATGCAGAAGACACTAGCATAGAGGAAAATGGAAATCCCACACCTGAAATCTCTGAAATAACAGTGTTGGAAGTAAAGAAACAACTGCAGAAAGGTATAGAAGAAATCAGATCAGAAATAATTTCAGAACTAAAAAATGTAGTGATAACTACAATCAAAGAAGTACTTAGTGCTTCTAAAGAATAGACTGATAAAAAAAATAGAGCAAAATATAAAAATGATGGAAGCCCTGAATAAGCAATATAGGAAAGAAATAGAATGTATGAAACAGATTCAAAGTGATATACAGGAAATTAAAACCTTAATCACAAGCTGGAAAACCATTTGAGTGAAAGTGAAAATAGACTTTCTGACCTGAAAGACACCATTGCAGCTAGTGAAAAAGTAAGAAAAGATCTCTTAAAAACAACTAGGATGCAGGAAAAAATAATTCAGTACCTGCAAAACGATGCAAAGATGAACAATGTGAGACTAATAGGCATCAATGAGAAGGAAGGAGTCAATACACATGATATTAAAAGAATATGGGCTGAAGTAACAGCAGAAAACGTCCCAAATATGGGGCAACAATCTGACATTCAGAGAACCAAAGCATATAGAATTCCAAATAACATCAACCCAATGAAAACCACAACCAGACATATAATAATCAGGATCCCAGAAATTCAGCATAGGAACAGTATACTAAAAATCACTAAAGAAAAGAAACATATCACATTTAAAGGACAATCCATCAAAATAACGGCAGATTTCTCTTCACAAACCATCATGTCAAGAAGAGCATGGAGCAAAGTACTTCAAGTCTTGCAAGAAAACAAATTCCAACCCAGACTGATGTACCCTGCAAAACTCTCTTTCAAGTATAGTGGAGAAGTGAAATACTTCCATGATAAAGAACAACTAAAGAATTTCATGATGACAAAGCCAAGCCTACACAGACTACTAAATGATGTCCTAGAGAGGGAGCAAATTGATCACAGCCCCATAAATGAGAATGGAAAGAACCCACCAAATAGGGCAAACAAACACAGGAGAATAAGAGGTATACAATAGCAATCTTTCAGTTATTCTTCTGTGTACAGCAGCAAAATATCTCCATCAGCACACTCTACAAATGGACTTCTCTTCCACCCTATGGGTCATGACTGGGTCTACAGGGTGGATTTCAAAGAAACAGCTGTAGCTCAGTCTCACAAGTGACACCTGCCCACCAGTAACTGTCACGGTCATTATGCATGTCCACAATACACTAGAACTTTGTATGATATTTTATCCTCAAACTGTTAGAAGTGCTGGTCATTTATTTGCCATTACAGTATTTATCTTATGTTTTACTCTTGGTACTTCTTTACTATCATGAAAACTTTCTTAGTTCAATTGTTTTGAAACATTTAATTTTTAATTAATTAGTATTTAATTTTCTGAATATTGCTTAATCTTAATTTTTGTTCTAAAATTTATACTATATCTTTGACTTATAATTTATTTAAAAGACATCATATGATATCTTATCCTAGTATTAGAAACTTTAAAAAGTATATTTCCGTTTTCTGTTGACTTCATATTACTTCTTCCCTGTCTTTTATACACGCATACACACATATGTATATCAAAAAAATACATGCATAACCCAACATAAGATTGACACTGTTTCATAGAAATCTTCAATAACCTTTAAATAAGGGTTCATCTAATATATTTTATATAGTCCTGCATAACTATCACATTGAAAGCTCTTTATTGCTCATCCAGGAGCATACTGCAACTTCTTTTGCCTTTTGAATTATGCTCTTTGTTATTTCCTATATGCTATGTCTGGAGGTATTACAATATTTCAAGTTTGTATAACCAGAAAATTTTACTTTTAGTTTTCAAAGGTATATTTGCTAAGTATAAAATTCAAAGAGGACAGATCTTTTTTTTCTCTTTCAGTCCTTTAATTAGTCTAGTTTCCTACACACTTGGTCCTTTTTTTTCTTTCTAACATGGAATAAGATGCTATTTAATTTTGTTCCTCCAGGGTGCCTGCCCCTTAGCTCAGTTCTTTAAGTGGCTGCTTCAACAAAGCAGTCAGGCTCAGGTTGCTGTGGTTTGATCTCCACAACTCAAGTCAGCCAAACCTGCCCTGAAGGCATTCAGAGAAAAAAAAAAATTTGTTCTTCCATAGCTAGTATTTTTTATGTATATGCTTTAATGATTTTTTTCTCTATAATAAGTTTTGGACAATTTCATTTTTGTGTATCTTGGTATGATTTTATTTAAATTTCTTGTGCAAAAGGTTCATTTTTCTTGGAAATGCTGTATTTCTGCATTTCTAAGTTGAACTAAATTCAGAAATTTAAAAAAAAAAAAAAAAGAAACAAAGACAACATCCAAAATTTTTCTAATAACCTTGGGGTCATGTTTTGTTTTATTAGCGGCTGGGGAGATGGTTCAGTGGAATAAGCACTTCTCTGGCAAGCACAAGGGACTGAGTTCAATCCCTGGTTCCGCAAAAAACAAAAAATAAGCGCTTCCCTGTTTTGTTCTGTTTTGTTGTCGTTGTTGTCCTGTGCTGGAAATTGAACATAGGGCCTCTTTTTTTTTTTTTCTTTCTTTGTTTGTTTGTTTGTTTTTTTGAGACAGGATCTCACTACGCAGTTCAGGCTGGCCTTGAGCTCACTTTGTAACCCAGACTGGTCTCAAATGATCCCAACGATCCTCTTGCCTCAGCCACCAAGTGCTGGGATAGCAGGTATGCACAACCACACCCATCAGGGCCTCTTGAATACTAAGGCAAATACTCTACTAGTAAGCTATAACCCTAACTCTGATATTGTTGTTTCTAATTATGTGGCTTGCTAAATCAAAGCACATGCATTTGAAACAAGTTGAACATTGTTTCCTGCAAGGATTAACTCATCTTTCTGGGCTTGGGACTGAACTGGCAACACTTAGTTTTATCCAAATCCTATGAATACATTTTTCATCCAAGAAATTTCAGATTTCAGTATGAGATTCATTGTCCTAGAAGAGGAAGTGATCACACACACCTCCTATTGTATTAGAAGACAAATTTAACACTCTTGATCATGTTCTATACAAGAAGAGTAGCTAATTCCTTTCTGTTCCTCTAATATTTGCCAACTAGTGCCTCTCCTTTTTCTTTCCAAGGAGAGACTGACTTCTACTGATGTGACTGAAATACTTCCTTAAGTTTCCTATGGTGTCCCTTACAGTAACTGTGCATTCCTTTAGAGTAATGTCAACAATTTCTGTAATATCTAGAGTCTGATTACTAGAATAGTCTTCATTCTCACAGTAGATATAACAAGACTCATAATTCTTTTCTGTAAAATCAAATTTTGAAGCACAATTTATATTCAACAAAATTTACCATACAAAGCATATGGTTTGATGAGTTTTGATGAATATAATCATGTAATCACATCATGGTACACAACACAAAGTTTCTTTGAGGCATTTCCCCTCTATTCTAGCAGTCACTAATCTGCTTTCTGTCATGATAGCTTTGGGCCATCCAGAATTTAACACACATAGAATTTATGTAGCATTTTGTATCTGGCTTCTAATGCCTTTGAGATTCATCCATGTTGCTGGTCTTCAGTTCCTTTTATTGCTGAACAGTATTCCACTGTATGAATACACAGTTTTTTTTTTAATTTTTTTGTATTTAGGACAGGGTCTACAGGGTCTCACTACATAGATCAGACTCATAGTGATCCTCCTGTTTACAGCCTCCCAAGTGCTGGGATTACAGGTGCGAGCCACCACGCCCAGTCTCAATCAGGGTTGGAATTCCCGGCCCCTGCATCTGCCGAGCTATTTGGTAGGCCCTTGAATACACAATCACCAACTTGATAGGAATTTGGGTTGTTTGAAGTTTAGGACTATATGAGTAAAGCTACTGCTAGATATAGTCAAGCACCAGTCTTTACATGAATGTTTTCATTTCTCTCAGGAAAACACGTATGGAAAAAAAGAAAACTTATGAGTAGAATTGCTAATTTATTTATTTTTCTTTAGAAATTGTTTTATTTTTCATTAGCCTCATGCCCATTTTGCTTAAGCATCGGCAGAACAGCTCAAGACCACTCGGTGGTGGTTCCTACCCACTCAGTGGCCTGCACGGTGGGGGCTGCAGACCGATTCATTTTCTATAGCCGGCTGAGCACCCCAGTCTTCAGTAGGGAACTGCTCAATGGGCACATAGGGCACCTGCACGCCCTCACACCAGTCTGCAACCTCAGGCTGAGCAACAATGAACTCCAGAGCTGGTGCAGTCCATTCACCCTAAAATTCCTCCTTGGTCACAGCCTTTCAGCAGCGGCCTGGTCTTCCTTTTCAATCTCTTCAGGATCCCAGTAGAAGCAGAGATCAGGCATGACTTCCCATGGGTATTCACGGGAGATAGTGCCACACATGAGCAGCACTTCTGGGTCCAGCATCCACCACATCAGACCCACTGAGTGAGTTCCCTTATTGTTGCACGAGATGGCAATGTCTACGTAGCGCAGAGGAGAATCTGTGCTACTCAGAGTAATGGTTGGCAGACTGACGTAAAATGCCTCTGTTAGGGGCTGGTGGTCAGCCCTGGGGTCAGTAACTACCAGAAGATGTGGCTCTTGGAAGGCTGCCTGGATCTGGTTAGTGAAGGTTCCAGGAGTAAAGTGGCCAGTGACAGGAGTAGCTCCAGTGGCAGCAGCAAACTCCAGCACAGCCTGCTGGTCAGTGTTCCTAGAGGATATGACACTGATGTCAGCAGGGTTTTCAATGGCCACTATGGCTCAAGGTGCCAGGAGGAGCTTTTCCCAAGTATGCTTCAGATTTATGATGTAGATTCCATCACTTTTCCTTTTATAGATATACTGCTTCATCTGGAAATCCACGTTGGTGCCACCTAAGTCGGTTCCTGCAGCAAGGAACTTGAGGACATCCTCCTTTATTTGCAGGACATCCAGGGCTCCAGACACTGTGAAGGTTCCCTTTAAGTTACGATGGGAATCAAGAACAATGCTACATAGAACCCTCCCTCGGCAGTATGGAAAGCAGAATTGCTAAATTTTATAGTTAAGAATATGATTAACTTTATAATAAATTATTTTCTCAAGTAGCTATACTATTTTGTATTCTTACCAGTAACATATGAGAGTTCTAGTTGCTCCACATCTTTGTCAGTACTTGGTATTGTCAGTCTTTTTACTTTCAACCAATTTGGTAGGTATGTGGTATAGGTACTTTCCTTTGGTTTCAATTTGTATTTGTCTAAGGACTAAATGATAACCAGACAACTGGGATTTTGTGTGTGTGTGTGTGTGTTGTGTTGTGTTTTCTGTTTTCATCTTTGCTTTTTAAACCTGTGTCCTGTGTTACCCACGCTAGCCTCAAGCTTCTAGACTCAAACAATCCTCTTAACCTCAGCCTCTAGAGGAGTTGAAACTGCTTACATAAACACATTGCCCGACCCAGAGAATTCTGTGCTTGTTATTATTCTTCTTCCCCCACCTTTTTTTTTAAGTGCTAGAAATCTTCTATACAAGAGCTTTACCTCTGAGTTACATACTAAGCCCCTCAGACAGCTGTTTTTAAGACAAGACCACTAAGAAAGAGGTTATTCTAACTTTTATGTCAATAATCTTTTTTAGTTTTTATTTTTATTTTCTTTTGAGATAAGGTCTCACTATACAGTTCAAGCTAGCTTTGAGCTTACTAGGTACCCCAGACTGGTCAACTCACTGCCATCTCCCTGCCTGAGCCTCCCAAATTCTGGGATTATAGCCATGTGCCACCATGGCCAGAAACAATCTAGTTTTTATGAAGGTAACAACATTGGGGTGCTCACCTGTCCTGAGCACTACACTTATCACATCACTATAGAGAACAAAGCAAATGACCAACAACTACATAAACATAAAACTTTCAAAAACAGGTTTCAGAAACTATTAGTATCAAATACCTAGCTGATTCCATGGTTTGTGTCTAATTATCCCCCAAAGCCTCATGCAGTCATGAGGTGGAGTTCTAGAGTTTGCAATTAACTGATGATCCACTGGAATTATGGGTGTGAGTGCTGCTGGGATTATGGGTATAAATGCTGCTGTGATTATGGGTGTGAGTACTGCACCTAGCCTGTGGCAGATAGCCTGAATGAAACAAAAGGGAGATAGACTTGCTCTCTGCTGCCATTGTTGCTGTTATTCATCCCTTTTGCTCTTGCTGTTCTGTTGCCATGAACTGCTGCCCTTTGCCATGTGCCAGTCTGTCTTGGAGCCAACTGAGTATGGACTGAAACCTCCAGTAACCATGAGATAATTAAACTTTTCCTTCCTTCATTTTGAGAAGAGTAACCAATATAGTTGATAATCTCTCACTGACAAATAGATGGCAACTTCAAATAGTACCTAAGCTTAGGTTGTGATGTCCAATCTAAGAGGAAAGTATCAAATATTTTAGAAATACTTCCAATAAAAAAATTATTTATCGGACTGTACACAAAATCAGAGACTTACTGTTAATTCAATAAATAATCAAGAACTATTTAGTACATTTCAAGGACATTTTTCTTTTAACTATTTAATTTTTAAAAAAAAAAATCAGAAACAATTACAAATTAAGCCACAAAAATGTCTGTATGCCTCCTAATCGCGTCAAATATAAATCATTTATGAAAGATGCTCATACTGCCCACATTCAATATAAAAGGGTTATATGACAATAATAAACACATGAGTACAATTTATCTGAGCACTATTTAGAGAAAATCATATTATCTAACTTAAAGGAGAAAACAGTTATATTGAAAACTAAAAATTAATCAGTGGCTATATATTACTATGAAAAGTATATAGAATAATTTAGCATATGATCACATAATGTAAAAGCTAATATTAAAATGAGTGTGGCTGCCTTAGCTGATAACTAATGCCCTGCTTTTTCATAGCCATTGCTGAAACAAGAGAAACAAATGGCTTATTTCCTAAGGCTAAATTTTCAGTTTTTTCATTTTAAAATTTAGACTTTATTTTCATATTTCAATATTAATTTTTATGTCACCAATTGTATGAAAGTTATAAACCATACATTTTTTATTTTATATAAAACAAAGAATAAAAGATTCTCAAAAATATTAATTTTTTAAAATTCCTACAGACAACTCTTAAAATCCATTATCTTTTTTTTGAACTCAGGTCCTTGCGCTTGCCAGGGAAGCGCTTATTCTACTGAGCTATCTCCCCAGCCCCAAAACCCATTATCTTTAGTTTATCCATTACCTTTAAAATCCTAACCTCAATCCTCAAGAAGGTTATTTTTACAAGAATTAGCATATATTTCTTCTTATATTTGAATAAACTGATAATCCACCACTTCCTATAAAACAGATGGTCAACCAAGAAGATATACACATGCTGTAACACTCATACTACATAATGCTTTCAGCATATTATACACAGAAGTCTGGAGTTTTCTCCATATCTTTCACTGTCATACCCCCAAAAACTCAGCCTTGTCTTCCCACTCTCTTCAGTTGTTTTATCTTTTAGAGGGTTCTCACTATTTTATATAGGCTGATCTTAAATTCCTGAGCTGATCTTCTCACCTCAGCCTGCCAAGCACTAGAACTACAGGCACATGAACTAATACCGAGGCCCTTCAGTTGTACAACACCAAGAAGTCCATGATTAGTACTCACTCATTCAGCACTTACTGAGCATTAAGATACATATAATATGTTAGGGTAGAGAGGAAAAAAGATATTTCATTGCTTTAAAAAGCAAAAATGATTTAAAACTTAATAAATTCATACTCTAAAAAGTCTTACCACTTAACTCTTAAAGGAATACAACTACCTTCTATAATTAAGTATTCTTACACTGAAAAGTGTGTGTGTGTGTTTATTTTCCTGGTGATTGAACATAGGGCCATTTACTTGCTAGGCAAGCAGTCTACCACTAAGTTACACCCCAGCCCTTGTAATAAGACATCTTACAGTCGGGGAGGTAGCTCAGTAGAATAAGCATCTGCCTGGCAAGCTCAGGGTCCTGAGTTCAATCTCCGGTACTGGGGGGGGGGAATATATATATATATATATATATATATATCTTAAATACAAGTTAGTTAATTTTTCCCCATATGAAGTTTTACTATGAGATCATATCTATTCAACTTTACATAGAACAGTATAGAGCATTTGAGATGTCAATTTCCTTTCGTTTCACCAAAATAATATAGATGAAAACAAATTACACATAAAAATCAACAACCAGGGACCGCATATTATGGTTTAGTGCTTACCTAGCACTATGAGGCCCTGGGTTTGTTTCCAAATACTGAAGAAATCAACAATTGTTACCCTTCTTACTGCTGCTGTACTTCACAAAAGTTAAAATACAAAAAATTTTCACAGGTATGTTTATTGCTAATATATAACTACACATAATTATGGGCTGACTACTTGATGTTTAAGTTATGGATAACCTCCTGAAACAGACCTCTTTTTACTATAAGTGTTAACTTGTAATTTTACCTCTTTCAAGTAAGGTAGTACTTAACACTGTGGTGCTAATCTTGAAAACTATCCAAGAACAAATTATGTGCTTATTTGAAAATGTGTAAACCAAAAATAAAGAGGATTAGCTGGAGATATCTAAATCTATTGAAATTTTCTGAACATTTAGTTAAGTTATACCAGTTACAGCAGGTCATTGTATGACTTAATCCAATTTTTTAATAACCCAATTTTTAAAAAGCTAAATATCTAATAAATAGAATATTTTTGTGTTTAAGAGGCAAAAATTGGGGACTGGCAAGATAGCTCTGTGGCATAAGTGCTTGCCTGGCAAGCGCAAGGTCCTGAGTTCGATCCCTGGTATTAAAAAAAAAAAAAAAGGCAAAAATTAAATTGTTACTTCTTTTCCTTTAAACAATTCTAGTTTCCCTGAGAAGTTGCACACTTTTTTTAAGTTTTATCAAACATGGAAAAATTAAAATATGGTAAGTAGAAAAAAAGTCAAATATTAAAACTATTAGTCAGTTATAGACCCATTCTCATGCCATCTGCAGACACCTAAATGTTTTACCAATATACTATTATTTTCATGAGTTCTAAAACAGGATAAAAATGTAATTGCTTAAATATCTAAACTATTATCTTCATAATAGTGATTGATCAGACTGTAAGTCTATTGATACAGCTTCCACAGACAGATATCCATGAAAATATTACTTTGTAATTCTTCCCTCTTAAAAGAAACAATACTGGGGCTGGTGAGATGGCTCAGTGGTCTAAAGCACCTACTTAGAACAAGCTAAATTAAGCAAAGCAAAGCACAGGGACCGCGGTTCAATCCCCCAGCACCACATGCCAGCCAGCCCCGCCCCCTGGTGGGCTGAGCTGGCCACACACACACAAAATAAATAAATAAATAAATAAAATAAAATAAACAATACTTCCTATTTGCTCCTGTTATGTAAAAGAAATGTATACTTTGAGCATAACAAATCTATAGTTCTCACCTTTGTTAACATCAAAGTGGGAAGTTTTTTAGTTTTTTGAAAGAAGCTGGTAAACTACACAGGCTAACCTCAACTTGAAATCCTCCTGCTTCAACCAACTGAATAGGGGAGGTTGCAAGAATGTTTTAAGTACTGGAAGTACTAAAGTACTGATTCAAAATCTGTCCCTTGACCTCCCAATACTGATTCAACATGGAAAATAATCAGAAATTACAAAATTTAGTTTACCTATACTTTATAAAAAGCTGGGGAGGGGGTTGCTTTTATACTCCTTCAAAACTTTTATGTTGGGTCCCCAGTTCCGCCAAAAAAAACCACACACACACACACAAACACATACATAAAATAGCAGAGATAGACATACTGCCAGTTTCTCTTAGCTCACTGAAAAGAAAGGTTTGTGCTAATATTTCTAGGACAATATCTCATGCTTATATCTTGTACCCTGAGTGAGTACTGTAAAGATAACAATATGCAATGTATAAATTATTGTAACTCTATTATCTTGTTTTGAAACTCTGATTTTTTCTTTTTATAATAAAGTTTAAAAACTTTATGTTGTGATTTTTTTTAATTAAAATTGCTTATGAATCTTTTCTTTAAAAGAAATACCCAAACTTTCCTTCCTTTCTACAGCATCAGCCTTTAGGAACTTTACTATCCTGAGTTATAATATAACATACCTGAGAAACAAAGAGAAAATATGTAGAATTATTTATTTGAGGCTTTTTTTGAGACAGGGTCTCACTATTCAGTTTGGGCTGGCCTTGAACTAGCTATGTATCCCAGGCTGGCATGAACCCAGAACAATCCTCCTGCCTCAGCCTCTCAAGAGCTGGGATTACAGGCACACACCACAATGTCCAGCTAGAATTGTTAATTACCACCACTTAGTAATAAAACTGAATCAAAATTGAGGTTATCAACTGAAGAACATGATTACTACCCAGCTACATGAGATAACTTCTTCACTCATTCCTCAGTACTACTTTTATAAAACCCATCTTATATAGTAAATCCCATACAACTTCAAGTTTAGAAGATGAAGAGTCTCTAGTTTTACTTATTATCACATGATTTGTGTCAAAATACAGAATGTAAAACGATACAGAATGGAATATTCTTATCTTGCACACTTACTACTATAAATTAAATGTCATAAAAATAAAGATTACACAGCTCATGGGTTCTCAAATACCATTACCTAAAAATAAGCAATTCAGACTCCTAAACCGGGTGTGGTCAGGCTCACATGTGTAATCCCAGCACATGGAAGGCTGAAACAGGAGACTCACCTTCAGTTCAAGGCCACCCTGGACTACACAGTGAGTTCAAGACCAGCCTGTACTACATAAAGAGACTCTGTCTCCAAAACAATTTTTTTGTTATACTCCTATTTTCATCTGTGAAATCCAAAGTGAAACAGAAAATGTTGGTATGTGTTTTTCTTAGGGTCCCTGAAGCTATAAAGAACCCACCATAACCACAGCAACTATCATATTATTAAAAAAAAAAAACTAATTTAAATGTGGTCTGAATCACCCATAAATCTGATTTCATTTTGAACTTGACATTTTAATCACTTTTAAAAATGCTTCCCTAAGACTGTGGATTTAGCTTAGTGGTATAGCACCTGCCTGGCAAGTGCAAGGTCATGAGTTTGATTCCTAGTACCAATAAATAAATCAAACAAGCAAACAAGCAAGCTTCTCTCTCACTTGCCCCTTCAAGTTCAAAAATCCTTTCAAATCCACCTATTGCAATAAAGTAGACACTTAAATTTATCGTTTTCACTTTAAAATATTTTAAACAAGAATCTTAAAAGGTAATTGATCTAAACTCTTAGCAAGATTAAGGTGTATATACTAATACATTCATTTTGTTTTTAATAGTAAAGCTGTACACCTTAATTATCTGTTTATTCAGTTCATTCTTTGTAAAACATATACAAACCCACAAATGATTAACTACTTTCAAATAAGCAAAACTTTCTCAATCCAATGTCACTGTATTCTGGCACAGAATAAATTTACATTTCATATTTATAAAACAAAGTGGTGTGCTATTGTTTGAATATGAAACACAAGCTTCATTGATTCTCAATAACCAAAAGCATATTGCTCTACAAAACAGGGCAATGTACTAATCTTCAAAGGAAAAGAATTTCAAATATGATTTACCTGGGGAGAAGAGAACTAGATGTTTGGGGTTTGTGTATGTGTACCTGCACTTGTGAAACAACCTCTTCCCAACTGTTCAAAAATCAGTATGTTCTTCAATAAATGTAAGTATACACTAGGTAATAAATGCGTAAAGATAACGTGTATTCCAGGACATAACAATCCAAATAGAAAAAAATGTTCTAATTTTTCACGTAGCAAGTCAATGTTAAACAATGTCATTTTTTTCTCTTTCTCCCAAACCATTCCACAAATTAGATACACCGTATTTACTTGCTTAATAATATTAACAAACTGACTAGAAGCTCCAGAGCAAGAGGAAAAGAAAAAGAAACCATTTTCCATTTTCACAGAAACAAAAATAAAATAAAACAAAAGAGAATCTGAGGACTTGTTAAATGAGAAGCATTTGAAAAAACCCAACGTGACCAGCTTTTGATTTACCCCAGCCTGACAAGGAAGACAAACCCCACCCCCACTCCAGATTGTGTGGGTTTTTTTCCTTGGGTGGGGGTGTAGAGAAGAGAAGCTGTCACATTTCCATCTTCGGTTATTGTTAGTCCGCAGCCTAGATTCCCAGGCATCACTGGTCCAGAGGGAAAAAATTGTACAGCAGACAATTAAAATTGTCTGAAACGCACAGTATTATGTTTTTGCTGCTGCTTTTCTTCCCCCATGTTAAAGTTAATTACACCCAGATTCAATCTGCCAGGACTACAGATTGGCTGACAGCCTGTCCCTCAAACAGTCCAAGGCTTGCTCCAGATTGACTTAACAATTCTCTCCTCTTAAAACTTAAATTACAAACATGCATTTCCGAAATTTTTAGATCGAAAAAGGCACATCTTCCCATCCTGTTTGCCTTTGAAGTGAGAAACAGAATGAAGAGTAAAAGGCGAGAGACCTATTTATTTGCTCTTGGAGACAAAAAGAAACGGGGATAGAAAGTCAGTGGAGTAAAGAGCGGCTGTAGACCTGAACAGAAATGTTGAGAAAAGTTTTTTTACGTGACTTGTTTGTTCTCTCGCAGGATTACTGGAGTTGGGCAGAAAGCCGCGGTCTCCACTCGGTTAGATCAGGGGAGGCACCTGCAGAAGGGAGGTCAGGGACCGAAGAGGGGCCGGACCAGCACCTACCGACTTGCAGCACGTTCTCTACGGAGCCGCTGTCCAGCAGACGGATGCCCCGGC
>NW_004524683.1:8838045-8838531 GCF_000260255.1 Octodon degus | reverse complement strand
GCGCCGGCGCCGGAGCCGCCCCGGTACTGGAAGCTGGAGTACATGCAGATCTCCCGCTCGCTGCGGGGAAAGGACCAGTAGACGATGCGGCGCTGCACGGGCTCCGGGATCCGCTCGAAGCGCTCCTCCACCCGCTCGTACGCCCACTTTTCCGCCACCGTCTTGGCGGCGCAGTCCAGCAAGGACTCGGGCTGCAGGTGGGGGCGGGCCCCGGGGGCCAGGCAGCTGCTGCCTACGCCCCCCACCCCTCCGCCGGCTGTCCCTGGTGAGCCCCGCGGGTGGTGAGCCTGCGGGCTGGGCCACGAGCACAGCCGTTTGGCCGGAGAGACGGGCGGCGGCGAGAGCAGGTCCTCTCGCTCACCTCCTTCCGCCATTGCTGGGGACTGACTGACTGACTGAGGCGGCGGCGGCAGCTTGAGCTGCAGCGGAGACCCCGGCCACGGCCACACGCCCCGCGCAAGCGCCCAGCGGCGGCGCTGGGGGGGG
>NW_004524683.1:8827608-8837930 GCF_000260255.1 Octodon degus | reverse complement strand
GCGCGCGCGCGCGGAGCAGGCCGCCGCGGGCGCGAGGAAGCTCGGGAGCGAGCGCGAGCCTCTGGCGCGCTCCGGGCGCTGATAACCCAGGACGCGCGCCCAGAGCTAGCGCCCGGGGCCCGGCGGAGCGTGGCGGAGAGCGCCAGGCGCTGGGCTACGCCGCCCACCTGCCGCCGGGCCGCGGAGAAATACGCGAGGAACGGGCTGCGCGCCATCTCAGTGAAGTCGTCAGCTTTGAAGGAGCAAGGACAGGAAAACTCCAACCCAGGTTCCTACATAGACTGATGCGACCAGAGAAGGTCACAACCGAGGGCAGTGTCTGGGAGAAACGCTGGCAGCGGAGAGAGAAGACGGGGTGGGGGTGGCGGTGAAGTTCGAGTGCCCTTAACTCCCCAGGTAAAATGTACGATAACGTTGGCGCCCTTCACCCTTGGTTAGAAACCGCTGAAGTCTCAGCCGCCCCGTCGGGACAATGAGGGCTCAGATCTCGGCACCCTGCTGGGACTCTCAAGGATTTTGCACCGTGCAATCTAGCAAACGTGTGTGTGTGTGTGTGTGTGTGTGTGTGTGTATGTGGTCGTGTGTAAAATTTCTTGACCTGCCTCCAAGCTAAATTAGATCTTCTATTTTTGAAAAAAAAATAAGTTTATTGCTACATTTTAGATATACATTATGATCACGTTCATCATAGAGAATTTGTACCTGTACATGCTGTATCTTGATTCTTTTTCTCTCGCTCCCTTCTCTTACTTTAACCATCATTATTCACAAAAGCTTTTGTTACATGGCTGTGTTCTACACTTGTATATAAACACAAGTTACAGACATTTTTATTTGACTGCCCAATTGACGATAAAGTCTATGACACAAGGGATCATTTCCTTCACTCTGATTTATCCTCCACCAGGATGTTAGTGGATGCTAAAGAATGACAACTTCATCACTAAACCCTTCATAAACAACATGGAGTTATGATTGTCTCTTGCTCAAGTTTTAGAATTTGCTGACAAACTAATCACTACAACTTTAAAATGTTCCAAGATGCATATTAAAAGAGTTCCTATAGCTAAGTTCATTGTTCAAAATAAAGTTATACAGTATAGTATAAAGTGAGAATAAAGAGAGTAAATGATTAGAGACAGATTGGAGTCAAGTAGTCTCGTTTTGCTGTAGTATGAATTGAAAAACACAGGCTTTAAATTGGAATTGAATGTGAATCACTCTCTCCATTTGTATAAGTTTAATCATGACTCAGTTAAATCATTTGTAAAAGTAACTAGTAACAATGCTTCATAGAACTGTTGTAAGAATTAGAAATAATTAAAATAATGTACTTATTCAGTGTAGTGGATAATAAATATTTGTGCATATCTGTACCTATGAATATATTACCATGTAGTAACAATATCCACTCCCCTTGAATATGGTAACACAATTGTAGACTTTCCTGATACTCTTTCTCTTCCTTCATAGAACTTGTCAGAGTTTATTTTGGGGGCAAGCATTCTTTTAATACTGTCTCCCTGGCTAGACAATAAAATTTGTAAGGACAGAAACCATGTCTAAGTAAAAATCTATCCCTACATATGGGTGATGTTCAAAGAATATTTTACTTCAAGTCAGTGAATATTACGCTGATTTAATCAAATGCTTACTAGAAGTTGAGATTGATTTAAAGAGATTTTTAAAATTTTGAGAACATTGAACAATACAGAAAAATACAAAAAAATAGCATACTTATACACAAGCTCTCTCACCATTCAGAATTAACCTAGCTTCCTTTTTTTCTTAACAGTGAGAAAGTTTATTTGAAAAGTAAAAGTGAAGGGGCTGGTGAGATGGCTCAGTGGTCTAAAGCACCTACTTAGAACAAGCTTAGCAAAGCACAGGGACCGTAGTTCAATCCCCCAGCACCACATGCCAGCCTGCCCCGCCCCCTGGTGGGCTGAGCTGGCCACACACACACACACACACACACACACACACACACAAATAAATAAAAAATGAAATTAAAAAGAAAAGTAAAAGTGAAGAGTGAGGGGAAAACACGATCCTCAGAGTGACCTTGGGCCAAGTAAAAGTATACCCTGGAGGACACAGGGTGGGATATTGTGAGAAAAGTCAGAAGATAACAAGCTCTTCATGGTGTCTGCATCTTTTTATGCCATCCAAATCTCAAGGCTTACATATAGATCCTGAGAGATGGTGCTGGGATTCCATGCCTCAGACTAAGTTGGGTCTAGGCCATCCTGTTATTGGTTAACTTCTTCTAAAAGTGGCTTTCAAGGGCCAGCCAGATAGCTCAGCAGCTCAGTGGATTAAAGTACCTGCTTAAGCAGATGCAGGGGCCAGGGGTTGGGGAGGGATGAATGGGGGGTAGGGGTGGATGTTTGATCCCCAGCAGGCTCTGCCAGTCCCCTGAGACAGTGATTCAGACTGAGTGTGGTGGCACGCACCTGTAATCCCAGCACTTGGGATGCTGAAAACAGGAGGATCACTATTGAGTTCAATCTGTGTAGTGAGACCCTGTAGACCCTGTACTAAATACATTAAAAAATAAATAAATAAAAGTGGCTCACTAAATAAATGTTACAGGGTTCTGGGTTGCTCGTCTCTCCTTCTGGAGTTGTATTCCAGGTTTCTCATCCTGAACAAGAACTGAGAGCCGGCAAGATAGCTCAGTGGACTAAGCACCTGTTTAAGCGAGCGCAGGGACCAGGGTTCAATCCCCAGCACCACATGCCGCACCAGCGCTGGCCCTGAACCCCGACCTCATGCGTGCTGAGCCAGCCATGGAGACCGGGCACGGTGCACACCTGGAATCCTAGCACTGGGGAGGCTGAAAACAGGAGGATCACTATGAATCAGAGATGCGTAGTGAGACCCAGTACCAAATACATAAAAATAATTAACCAACTAAACAAATAAATGAAAAGAATTGAGTGAAATGAGCAAAAAACAGTGACAAAATTTATTTGAAAAGCAAAAGTGAAGCATGAGAGAGAAATCTGAGATGAAGTAAAAGAACACCCTGGAGAAAGCAGGGCAGATTATTGTAAGGAAAGCCATGATAGCATCATGAGGTAAGCCACAATAGCCTCTTACTATATTTAAAATCCACTTTAACTGTCTCCATATAACACCCCCAGAAGCAATTATAACCTAAATTTAAAGTCCATTTTTAACTTGTCTATATAACATGTTGTGTATTTTATTTAATTAAATGATATCATATTGAGTGTTGCAAAATAGTCCATTTTAAGAATATATCAAGTCAAGCATGTTGGCACACACTTGTAATCTGAGCTCTCAGGAGGCTGAGGCAAGAGGACCACCATCAGTTAAAAACCATGCTGGGCTACTTGGTGAGTTCAAAATCAGCCTAAACTGTTTAGCAGGTCCTGTCTCAAGACAAACAAGAAGAATATATCACATTTTATTTCAAAGCCTTGCACTACTACTTCTTAGCTATATACACCTTAAAAAAGTGACTTAAACCCTTTTGCCTCAGCTTTCTAATTCGTAAAATAGGGATAATAATAGTCATAACTTTCTTTTGTAATATGAATTGCATGGACTAGTTACTAGCACAAACTAAGTGCTCAGTAAGTGTTAGGAGGTGTTTGTGTGTATATTTCACTAATGATCAACGTTTATTATATTCTACCATTTCCCCTGGGCATAGATCAGAATACAATTGTTTATTATAAGTTATAAACACTAAGTTTTGCTAAATGTTGTTAGTTTGTGTTCCAATGAAGCTGTACCAATACTTCAGTTAACTAGCTCCAAGTAACAAAATTATTCCAAACTTGGAAATTTTAAGCAGCAATAGTAATGTATTATCTTTCATAGTTTTTATGAGTAAGGCATTTGGGACCAGCTTAGCTCTATGATCCTGGCTCAGCATCAGTCATGAAACTGGCATTAGAGGTTGACTGAGGCTGCAATCATCTGAAGGCTTGGATGAAGTCAGAATATCTTCTTCCAAGTGACTTGTCACATGACTAGTACAGTTCCCTGGTGCTGGCTCTTGGCTAGGATCCTTGGTTTCTCACTGTGTGAGCCTCTCCAATGACTGCATGATTGGTTTCCCCTAAAAGGTAGCAAGAGAACAAGGAAAAAGGTGCAATTCCTTTTATAACTTAGCCTCTATTCATGCCCTCACTTCTCTTATATACTACTCTATCCTTTCAGGTCATGCCCTCACTTCTCTTATATACTACTCTATCCTTTCAGGCCAGCACCAATTCAGCATTGGAAAAGACTCTACCAAAGGAGACAAGGATTACTAAAAAACATATCAGATATTGCCTGCTATGACCAACTCCCACGAGCACTGAATGAAAGTATTATATTTTCCCCATATTCTCATCAAAATTCACTATTGTCAGACCTAATTTCGGACAGACTGCTAAACAAATTTCTTTATTTTTCTTTGGTTACTGGTGAGGTTAAGCATCATTTTAAAATATATTTTGGCCATCACATATCCTTTTTTTGTATTTTAGGGACGGGTCCACAGGGTGTTCAGGGTCTCACTACTAGATAGGACTTGTAGTGATCCTCCTGTTTACAGCCTCCCAAGAGCTGGAATTACAGGCATGCACCACCATGCCCAGTCTCAATTGCCATCTTGGTGCACCCTGGGGGTGGGGCCAGCACTGCAGGCCCGGGGATCCAATCCCTGGCTTAATCTGCTGAGCTTCTTGGCCAGCCTACATACTCTGTTAATTTTTTAAATTCATAATTTTCCCTCCTGTATCGTTTAACTTTTTTTCTTGATCTGTAGTACCTTATTTTTCCATACCACATCCTGACCCTTGCCCCTAAAGTTTCAAATTTTGGCAAGGTCAAATACCTACCTTTTATATTTTGCACAAAAAATAAGGAAACCTTCTATATTTTATGTTTTCTTCCGGTAGTTTGGGAATTTTTTATTTTTATGTATTTTATCTTGCAAACATTTTTTTTCTTTTCAAAAACCTAATCTTAATTTTTCCTTTAGAAACAGCTGTCAATCACTGTAACATCATTTGTTGAATTATTCAGCCTTTTCCTTGCTGAGTTATGAAAGACTAGCTTGTCTTATAGGCTAGGTTTTTTTCTGGGCCTTCCCCCCCACTTCCTTTCCTGTTTCACCATTGCTTTTTATCTGTTCCTCTTTCAATAATATACTGTTTTAACTGTTAATAAATTTTGGTAATATACAATTAAATTTGAAAATCTTTGGATGCCTAACAGGGTGAATTTGCTTTCTTTGTCCTAATTTTTGAAAATTCCCTTGGTTATCCACACAACTTTTTACACCTTCACATGCATCAAATTTACTACATTTCCCCAAAAAAAATCCTACAGGGATTTTTCTACAGTTATATAGAATTCAGAAATTAATTTGGGAACTATTAATATATCTGTAATTGCATTTTCATAAATATATAAATGTATATGGTCTTTTATTATTAGCCTTTTTCAATGAACTAAATATTTCTTCCTTTATCTTGTGGCCCGAGGAGTAGCTACATATTTTAAGATCATTTATCAGGAAACAATCTCACCTCTAGTAATTTATTATCTAGTTAGTGAGAAGAAATTAAAAGTTAAATAACAGTAGGACCGGGGATGTAGTTCAGGGGCACAGCGCCTGCCTAGCAAACATAGGGCCTTAGTTTGATTCCCAGTACCAAAAAAGAAAATAGGTTTTTTTTTTTAAAAAAAAAAAAAAGACCAAATATAATAAATAACAGTAAATGACTAGAATATAAAAAAGGAAAAGATATAGAAAATTTTCAAAATACTAGAGGAGTAATTATTTAGTAAAACAAACAAACAAAAAAAGATTATTTCCAAAAAGCATACAGTCAACATCATACTAAATGGGGAAAAACTGAAAACATTTTCTCTAAAAGGAAGAACAAAATAAGAGTGTCCACTATTACCCCTCCTGTTCAATATAGTTCTCAAAACTTTAGCCAGCACAATCAGGCAAAAAAGAGAACTAAGGGGCTGGGCAGATAGCTCCCTGGTTTAAGTACCTGCCTGCCAAGCACAGGGACGTAGGTTCAATTCCCAGTACCGCATGCCATGCTGGCCCAGAAGCTAGCTGACCACCTAAACTGGGCATAGTGACACACACCTGTAATCCCAGTGCTGAAGTGGCTAAGACAGGAGGATCACTACAAGTCCCAGCTGTGCAGCAGGTCCCTGTACCAAATAAACAAATAAATAAAAGATTTTTAATTTTTTTCTAAAAAGAGAATTAAAACAAAGATGTAGGGAAGGAAGAAGTCAAACAATCTTTACAGATAACATAATACTGTATATGGATGCCAAGAGAACTCCACCAAGACTCCTATAACTAATAAATTCAGCAATGTAGCAGGATACAAAAATCCGTATTGTTTCTGTATAGCAACAACAAATCCACTGAAAAAATTAGGAAAACAATCCCATAATACAATAGTTTCAAAAAAATTAAATCAGTTGGGCATAGTGGAACACACCTGTAATCCCACCACTCAACAGACTGAAGCAGGAGGATCGCCATAAATTAAAGGCCAGCCTGAACTACTTAGTAAGATCTTGTCTCAAAAAAATTCAAAGGCAGGGGATGTAGCTCAGGGGCACAGCGCCTGTCTAGCAAGTTTGAGGCCCAAAGCTCAATTCCCAGTACCAAAAAAGAAAATAGTAAAAATAAGACCAAAAAAAGTCCCTTTGGAAAAAACAAAAACAAACAAACGAACAAAAAAAACCCCAACCTTCGGGCTGGCCAAATAGCTCAGCAGATTAAAGTGCTTGCAGGCAAGTGCAGGGGCCAGGGGTTCCATCCCCAGGCCTGCAGTGCTGAGCCCTCCCCCAGGGCACATTGAGACAGCAATTGAGACTGGACATGATGGTGCACACCTGTAATCCCAGCTCTTGGGAGGCTGTGAACAGGCAGATCACTAGGAGTCCGATCTAGTAGTGAGACCTTGAACACCCTTCCCTAAAAATAATAATAATAATAATAATAATAATAATAATAATTCCCTAGGAATTAAGTTTACCAGGAAGTAAACTACTCTGAAAAAAATACCAAGAGAATATTACAAAATGGAAGGACATTCCCTATTCCTGAAAAGGCAAAATCAATATTGTCCAAATGACCATACTACCAAAACTGATATATAGATTTAATACAGTGTCAATCAAAATATTAATAGCATTCTTTATAGAACAAGAAAAAAACCTCTAACTGATATGAACAGAAGAGACCCAAAATAGCAAAAATCATCCTTGGCAATAAGAGCAAAGCAGGCCAGGCCACCATGCCTGGTGGCACATACCTGTAATCCCAGCATTCATGAGGCTGAGGCAGGAGGATCATTGCTAGTTCAAGACCTGCCTCAGCTAAAGTGAGCTCAAGGCCAACCTGAACTGCATAGTGAGACCCTGTCTCAAAAAGACAAAAAAAAAAAAAAAAAAAAAAAAAAAAAAAAAAAGAAAGAAAGAAAAGAAAAGCAGAAGCCATCACAATACCAAATTTCAAGTTATATTGCAAAGCCACAGTGATAAAAACAGCATGTAATGGCACAAAAACAGACATGCGAATCTTGAATAAAGGAGTCAAAGACATGTACTGGAGGAAAGAGAGCCCCTAACAAGTGATGTTTTGGAAACTGTCATCTACATGCAGAAGAATGACTCTAGACCCATATCTCTCTCATCCTGTGCTAAAATCAAATCAAAATGGACAAAAAACCTAGATATTAAAACAGAATCTTGGGGTTAGCCAGTTAGCTCAGCAGATTAAAGCATCTGCTGAGGCAGACCCAGGAACCAGGGTTCATCCCCACATGCTGTGCCAGCCCTGCCTTTGGGGCCCACTGAGATGGTGACTGAGACTGGGCATGGTGGTGCGTGCCTGTAATCCCAGCACTTGGGAGGCTGAAAACAGGAGAATCATTATGAGTCCAAGCTGTGTAGTGAGATCCTGTAGACCCTGTACTAAATACATACATACATACATACATACATACATACATACATACATCAGAATCGGCTGGAAGAAAAAATAGGTGAAACTCTTAAAATATAAGCATAGCCAAGGACTTCCTAAACAGAACACCAATTGCTCAAGAAATAACACCAATAATAAACAAATGAGATTATACAAATTTAAAAGCTTCTGTGCAGCAGTAGAAACAACCAGTAGAGTGAAAAGACAATCTACAGAATGGAAAAAAAAAATACTAGCTATTCCTTGAATAGATGACTAGTAATATCTGGAGTATATAAAGAACTCAAAAATTATACACCCCAAAATAAAAATTAAAAAAACCTAATCAAAAAATGAGTGAGTCAAGCCTCTTCAAGCTACTCCTCCACTGAATAAGACCGAGTGAGGCCCTGGGTCACTCTCTTTGTTCTAGAAAGCCATCTTCATGGCTGGACTTAGAGCCCCTCGACTCCCAATGATGGAAAATATAACTTAGTGTTTTTATTTTCGCCATGGGTTGCATTGAAAGTGGTAGATTGGAATCAACTTGATGGGATTCCAATAACATAACTTTGGGATTACAAATATTGGCTTCTTGGACTGAGACGAGGATCTGGAAGTGTCTCCTACAATTGGCGCTCAACGTGGCCGGAACACTACGACCTTCTCAACACAACGACCACTTACCAGAATCAAGTGCGGGCAATCCACTGGACCTTGCATGGCCAATTTAGAGGAATCTTCCTAAAGAGCTAAACTAATGACACTACAGCAATATACACACCCCGTGTTTATAGCAGCACAATTCATAGTAGCTAAATTTTGGAAGCAGTCTGCATGTCCATCATGACTGACTTCAGAAAATGAGATGTATATACACAATGGAGTACCACTTGGCCATAGAGAAGGATGAATGTGAGACATCCATAGAGATGGCATATTATTGACGCCACCATGTTCCCATGCTTGGGTCTGCTGTTCTCCACTGTGCTAGAAGTGACACTTCTCTGTTATTCTGCAGAAAGCAATCTCGGTGTCTGGGTGAACAGGCCAGTCAGAGTGCTCGGCCTTCAGTACCCCCTGCCCTGGAATGTTCCGTCTCCTCCAGCCACAGCCTCTCAACCTGCATGCTGACCTCCACACAGCTTCACCCTCTGCCTCCCATCTGACTCGGCTGCTGCACAGCCAGCAGGAGGATAACCTGATCTCACTGTGCAGTCTGCTCTGTCCACTTCTCCCTTTGGGCAGCACCTGTTTTTTGTGCTAATTTTATTTGGGGGCCTTTGCTGTCTTTTCTTAAATGTCAATATTAGTGGAAAGTCAGCCTGATTTTAAGTTCTCAAGAGATTCGATGGGGGCCAGGGAGATGGCTCAGTGGAATAAGTGCTTCCCTGGCAAGCGCACGCACCTGAGTTCAATCCCCGATTCCGCCAAAAAAAAAAAAAAAAAGATGTAACTGAAGAGATTTGATGGGATGTTCAGGGCAATGTTTGCAGAATGAGGCCACTATCCCCCACCCCCAGCAGGAGTCAGTTTCACAAAGGAGGTGCCTTGACAGTGGCAGTCTTAGAGGACTCTAGGCATCAGCCTTCCTGGGTTGCTAATTGCTCTTTAACTGTGTATATATAAGAAGACCACATAGGATAACTGTCCCCCAGAGGAGAGCAGACACTTCAAGGTGATTTGTACCTTCTTCTCTTAGCAGTATGCAAGTCTGATATAACTTAATTAGCTATGTTATGCAGTGACTCCTGGCATTCTAGAAATCATCACTGTGACTTTTTTTTTTTTCTTTTTGAGACAGAGTCTCACTATGCAGTTCAGGATGGCCTTGGGCTCACTTTGTAGCCCAGGCTGGCCTCAAAACTCAAGGATCCTCCTGCCTCAGCCTCTCAAGTACTGGGATAGGATAGCAGGTGTGCACAACCACACCTGGGTTCACTGTCATTCTTGAGTCCTCCCTCCCTTCCATCATTCTTTTGCCTTGTCTGAGTCTAGGCAGAGCCGTGGTGCTTGTCTTTCGCACCATTTCCAGCTTCTGCTGTTCCCAGCTGGGAGATTGCCTCCTGCAGTGAGTCTTCCTTACCGGAGGCTACACCTGAATTAACCTTCACAGGGCTCCTTCACACACTGTTGTAGTGATCTGATTATCTGTCTGCCATCCCTACTGAGAAAAGAGCAAACAAATATTAGTGAAAATTATAAAAAAAAAAAAACGAGCAATTGAACAACCTAAGTTTGCAGACCAAAAATTAGAGAAAAAGGAGGGCTGCAAGGAAAGCCAACATTTTGGCCCTAGCCTTCCAAGGTCAATTAAGACTCAGAACATATGAGAACTTGTACT
>NW_004524683.1:8811339-8827508 GCF_000260255.1 Octodon degus | reverse complement strand
CCTAAGATGTTTGATATTCAGACAGATAGTGAAGTTAAGCTTAACAGCCTAGGTTGTATGGTAATAACAATAAACTTCTCTTCTGAAGGGTTAACCACCTAAGTTTGCTTACCAAAATTAGAGAAAAAGGAGGGCCACAAGGAAAGCCAACATTTTGGCCCTAGCCTTCCCAGGTCAATTAAGACTCAGGACATATAAGATCGTGTATTGTAACGTCATATAACTAGGTAGTGTCCCAAATTTTCTGATCAAGGGGATTATGGGGCTAAAAAGGAAAGGGATCGATGATGTAGAGTGTGCCTAAGGAGAGTCACATGGAGAGAAAACATTCTCTCAGGCTTTCACAGTGAGCAAATTGGCCAAGCAATGGCCGTGACTCATCTACATGGCTGACACTGACAAAGGATCTACAATCTGAGGTACAGGATATCAGGATAAATCATGAGGGGATTTGACTGACCTTATCAGATTCAAAAGCTACAATTCTTACTACGTAGGTCTTGCTTTATCTTGGTCTTAACCATCCAGCAGAAAAGTATGAAAACGAAGTACAATAAATAAAGCCATGTCAATGCCAGTCAAATGGAAGATGCAATACTATTATGGACTACTGGACAAAACAAAAAAATTTTGGAATATTTTGCTGAGTTCACACACCTGTAATATACAAATGATGGAACTAAACCAAAAAAGCAGATATAGAATGACCATTTTGTATCTGTGTATTCAAAATGGTTAGGATAGATATATAGCTACATTCTCTTAATTCAAGGAATAGAGGCATTTGTTCTAATAGTGTTTATAAATAGGATATCATGTCTGCATCTTATACAACAAATAACCACTAAGAAGGCAGTATGCAATGTGTTAATTATTGCAACTGTCCTACCAATTTGATTTGAAACTGTCTTATTGCTATTTATTTCTCAATAAAATTATAGAAAAAAATTTTTAAAAATAAAATAAAATATGAAATAAAAATTTAAAAAAGAGATGGGAGAGGGGCATCCTGGACAGAGCAGTGCCCCAGTCTCTCCTCCAGTATCTTTTTTTTTTTTTTTAATTTTATTTATGTGTGTGTGTGTGTGTGTGTGTGTGTGGCCAGCTCAGCCCACCAGGGCGCGGGGCTGGCTGGCATGTGGTGCTGGGGGATTGAACCGCGGTCCCTGTGCTTTGCTAAGCTTGTTCTAAGTAGGTGCTTTAGACCACTGAGCCATCTCACCAGTCCCTCTCCTCCAGTATCTTGAAACCACCAGTAACTGTGAGCTAAATAAACCTTTCCTTCTCTCAAAAAAAAAAAAAAAAAAAAAGAGCAATTGAAATCAATAGACACATCTCAGAAAAAGTAAAATATGGTCCCTAGGTTCATGAAAACTGTTCATCATCTTTGGCCACTAGAAAAATGTAAAGAAAAATAACAGTGAGAGTATATCTTACTCCCAAAAATAGCTATCGTCAAGAACTGAAAAAGTAAGCCGAGTATAGTGAGTGGCACATGCCTGTAATCCCAACACTCAGTAGGATGAGGCAGGAGGATTGCTGTGAGTTCAAGGCCAGCCTGAGCTACATAGTGAGTTCAAGTCCAGACTAAACTACATAGTAAAACCCTGTCTCCAAAAACCCTCAAAAAATAACAAATGCTGGTAAGATTGCAGGAAAAAGGGAATAAAGGAACTCTTCAACATTTTTCTAAAAAGTGCAAATCACTGTTGAAATAAATATGGTGATTTCTTTTTTTTTTTCTCCAAATGCCTTCAGGGCAGGTTTGGCTGGCTTGAGTTGTGGGGATCGAACCACAGCAACCTGAGCCTGACTGCTTGGTTGAAGCAGCCACTTAAAGTACTGAGCTAAGGGGCAGGCCCCCTGGTGATTTCTTAAACAATTAAAAATATAAATTCAATACATGGTGCTGGAAAAACTGACTTTCCACATGCTGAAGGTTAAAATTAGACCTATGTATATGACTAGGCACTAAACTACAAGCAAAATGGATCAAACATTTAAGTATTAAAACAGAAACACTACATCTACTGGAGGAGAAAGTAAGTACAAACATTGAAGACATAGGGGTATGCAGAGCAGAGAGTTCATGAGCAAAAACCAAACTGAATGGGAAATACTTCAAAGAATCAATAACCAGGATCTCATCTTTTTTTTTTCATCTTTATGATGCCATTTATTAAACTGAAAAGAAAGAAGATAGCACATTCTGGTTTTTACCTAAAAAGTAACTTAATTCAATAATTTGTCACTACTTGGAAACTACATTTGTCTCCCCAGCACTGGATGGCAATGAGATACAAGCAAGCCTTTCTTGTCTTCAACTTCACTTTAATAGAAAGCATTATAGAATCTCTGCAACAAACGCCATCGAATTCCTATGCAAAGCCAACCTCCAAAATATGGGCAAAATCTAAGACACAAGCTCCACTCAAGGCAAAAAAAAAAAAAAAAATTGCAATTTCAACTATTTCACTTCAACAACTTAGGTTTTACCAGATGTTCCAGTACTAAATAGTAAAGAATTCTTGAAAATGAATGAAGATAATAGTACCCTCATTGCCAACATTAATTTCTGCATGAACTGTTTTACATTCAGATATATAAATATATTGGGCCAACCAAATACCTCAGCGGATTAAAGCACCTGCAAGCAGGTGCAGGGGCCGGGGGTTTGATCCCAGGGCCTGCCATGCCAACCCTGACCCCAGGGTACACTGAGACAGCAATTGAGACTGGACATGGTGGCGCGCATCTGTAATTCCAGCACTTGGGAGGCTGTAAACAGGAGAATCACTACGAGTCCAATCTAGTAGTGAGACCCTGAACACCCTGTAGACCCTTCCCTAAAATACAGAAAAAATTAAAAAGTAAAATTTTTATACAAATAAATGAGTGTTAAGAATTTAAAATGTGTAACATCACAAAATATCTTTTCTATGTTCTGAAGTCTGACAAATGTTTCCAAGACTAGAAATCTGAACACTAGCTATATATCAAAAACATCATCAGACCCAATTTATAATGCTTTCATTATTGTTTAATCCTCTAATTAGGTTAAAAAAAGAAAAGAAACCAATGAATACTAAAGTAAGGTAGTTACTTAACAGTGCTGATTTTTACTAGCCAAACTCAGCCCTCACAAAACAACAGTTGAACCAGGACAGTCTTTCTCAGCTCACTGTCCATCAGGAATTTGAAAATTTTTCAGTTAGAGCCTTCATTTTTCCAATAGATTTCAATGTATGTGGCCCAAAGAATGCAGTCTCTGAGGTGATCTCTGATTCAAACTTTGGACCTCTTTTTTCAAGTTCACCTTGGCTATTTCTTTGATACAAAGAAGCAAACACCTTTTTCAATACCTTTGCTATGAGAGCATCAGAATCAGTAGTATCCACTGGCTTGGGCTTTATGCCTTGCTCTGACCTCTTGACTGACCGAAGCTTTACACTTTTCATATCTTTAAGGATCTCTAGGATATTTGGCATGTCAGGTTTCTTTGGATTGTCCTTAGCCAAAGTCTTTCCAGAACTGACTTTTTGCTCTCTACATTCTTTAATCAGATCAATAGCAGATGCACTCTGGTGAAGCTCCACTGGAAGGGGCAATGGTGGAAGTGGAGGAGGTGGTGCTGTACCAGCCAAGGTGGTGGAATCTAAGTTACTTGTTGTGAGACTGTGTTGCTCTTGCAGAGTCACAATTTTGGCAGTCTGAGCTCTAAGAGCAGCAAGCTCATTTTCAACTGCACAGATCTTGTGCTTCTTCATTTGCCAGTGTTGTAGTCTTAGGTGGAAGTTTTTCTTGGGACAAGTTTGGTAAAGAAATATGCCTGCTTGGGGGCTTCTCAAAGAAAAGGTCATCCTGAAGTAGTAGAGTAGACCTGACCTCTATCCTGAGTCTTGTTGAATATTCTCCTTCTTCTATGGCTACCCATGTGTCATCAGCAAAAGATGTCATTGCATCCTCTCATGAGTGACTAGAATTCCACTCTGTCACATGGCTAGTAATCTGGAACTGAACTCTTGGATACTGGATCAGAGATAAGTTAGTGCCAATTTTCCTTACAATGCTTCAAGATGAACCGTATGACTGTCCTTACCAAAAGTTCTGACTGCATGCTTACTCCAACCTGCTGAAAAACCATCTCCATCAGGCACCTAATCCAGCCAAGCACTTAGATGGCAGAGAGAGCCTTCCCAAATTTGCACTTCAAGTACTTCAGATATACATAGCAGTACATGGTCCATAAAGCAAACATCAGGGCCAGCAATATAGCTCAGCGGACTAAGCACTTGCTTAGGTAAGCACAGGGGCCAGGGTTCAATCCCTGGCACTATAAGTTTGAGATGCATAGTGAGACCCTGCACAAAAAAAAAAAAAAAAAAAAACACTGGCACATGACAGCCAGCACCTTCTCCAACTGCTCTGGGATCTCCTCTTTTTGAAGTTTCTGCACATCATAAGAAATCATCAAAAGAGTAAAAAGAAAACCAAGGAATTGGGGAAAAAATTCTAGACAACTGTTTCTCAGGCAAAACATATAGAGAATTAAAAAAAAATCCCACATCCAAAATTCAAAGACTCAGTCAAAAAATGGGCATCTGACACAAATATATACTTCTCAGAAGAAGAAATATAAATAGCAAAAAATATATGAAAAAATGTTCAACAGCATTGGTCATTTGAGAAATACAAATTAAAACAACACAAGATTCCATCTTACCTCAGAAAGAATGGCTATCATCAAGAAGTCAACCAATAACAAATGCTGGAAGGGCTGTGGAACCCTTTTCCACTGTTGGTGCAAATGCAGACTGTACAGCCATTATGGAAATCAGTGTGGATATTCCTCAAAACATTTGGATTAGATGCAGTGTTGGCCATTGAAACTGGGTGTAGTGGCACATGCCTATAATCCCAGGGCTGGGGAGGCTGATACAGGAGGATCACTATGAGTCCAAGCTGTGTAGTGAGACTTTGTACCAAATACATACATACATACATACATACATACATGTAAAAGACTTTTAAAATTAGGATTAGAGGTTCCATTCCACAAAACTGTGGCCCTCCTGGGTATCTTTCCAAAAGAACTAAAAATATGCCACAGTGATATATGTACACCTATTGTTTATAGCAGCACAATTTGTCATAGTCAAATCTTGGAAACAACCCAAATACCCATCAAATGACGAATGGATAAAAAAGATATGGTATTTTTACACAATGGAGTATTACTCAGCTTTAAACAAGATAAACTCTGAGGCTGATATAGGTAAATGGATGCAACCAGAGGCCATATTCATAAGTGAAATAAATCAGACCCACATGTGTAAACATTATATTGTCTCCCTAATGTAAGAACCTGAAAGAGTAAAGAAAATTTGAAAGGTATAATAGATACAGTGAAAGGGAAAGAAATTGCTCTAAGGAAAAAAAAAACAGCTGAGATGAGGGAAAGGAGAAAAGAAAGAAAGAAGGAAGGAAGGAAGGTAGGAAAGAAGGGAAGGAAGGAGGAAAGGAGGGAAGGAGGGAAAGAGTAAGGAAGGAAGGAGAAACACATTTGTATACACAGGAAGACTTGGATAATTGTACTGCTGATTTCTGCTTGTCTATTGAGAGGAGCAGTTCATGCTTAAAATTTTTCTCTCCTTTTTAATTTTTTATAATTTTTTGGCCAATTTACATGCTTACATCTGTTAATCTGAAAAACTAATTTGAAGACAGCATTATGCAATATAACAACCATTGTTCAATTCCTATCATCTTGCTTAGTGAAATTTTGTATAATTTCTTTTTTCTTTTTTTTTTTTTTTTTTTTTTTTTTTTTTTTTTTTTTTTTTTTGCAGAAGAGGTGATTGAACTCAGGCCCTTGCGCTTGCCAGGCAAGGATTTATTCTACTGAGCTACCTCCCCAGCCCTGCTGTATCATTTCTAATGAGTTTTTCTTTTACTATTTAGTTCTCTCTCTCTCTCTCTCTCTCTCTCTCTCTCTCTCTCTTTCTCTGTCTCTATAGAGATATAGATAAGATTAGATATAGATATAGATATAGAGACATTGCATTTTACCTAGCGGTATCTCCTCTAGATATCTTCCAGAAAGAATTAAAGGTATCATATTACAGTGATAGATGTATATCAATATTTATAGCAGCATAATTCAATAGATTCTGGATGCAGCCTATACATGCATTAACAGATGAATAGATAAGAAAAATGTGTTATGCAAGCACAATCAAATATATCTCATTCATAAAGGATAAAGTTGGGTCATTTGTAGGCAAATGGATGTACCCTGAGACTCCAATGCTAAGTGGCTAAATGAAATAAATCAGACACCGAAGGTTAAATATCCCATGGTTTCTCTTATATGAGGATCTCCAATTTTAAACAATTTAAAAAACAAAGTAAAAGAGATGCTAGGAAACAAGGAGATAGACTATGTGGAGTCAGGAAAAGGAACTAGGTATGGAAGAGACAAATGAGAGAGAGAGGAGGGAAAGGGGAAATGAAAAAAGATCAAGATGCAATATATGTGTTCTCTCTTTGGTTTTAGAGAACACGAACTCATCCCAGGTCAAGTCAAGAGATCATTTTTCCTCTATATCAGTAGCACATTGCAGAGGGCAGCAGTTACCGATTACCTCAATGAATGTATTTATAATGTAAATATATACCAATTTAAAAATTATGAATGCTCTGTCTTGGTTTTTTACTTGTTGCTGGGACAAAATACCCCACATTTAAAATTAAGGAAGGAAAGATTTATTTAGCTCACAATTATTGGAGGTTTTAGTCTATACTTTAGTCCATATTTGGCTAGCTCCAAGGCAGAGTAGTGTTGTAGGCAGCTGAATTAGATAGAAATATTATAGGCAATCAGAAAAGGCCAGCCCCTCAAGGAGACAAGATGGAAGACAAGGTGACTTTGCAACTTTGGAAGAGACAGACACTCCCTGATGTGGGCCAGACCTCAGGACAAAAGAATAAACAAATGTAGACACATACTTTCCTAGGAATGGGCACCAGGGATTGACATTCTAAGTAGGTATCAATCACCTTAAAAGAGCCTAAATGAGTCACTAACCCAACCCCCAACAGGAAGAGACCCTGTCCCACATTCATGCCGGCTTGCTATGTGACTCACTTCCCCATTTGACACTGGATTTTTAAGTCAATTTTACCTAAGCAATGGTGCTTGTAATCTTATTGGTTGACCATAGCTTTGTCCCACCTCATGCCCACCTAAGTGAGTTCCCATGTTCTCAACCCCTTCTGTCCCTCTCTTGGACAGAAGCTTTCTTTCTCCCAATAAATATGTTCTGCTCATAACCTCCGTTTGTTCCTAAAATTCATTCTTTGGTTTTAGAGAAGACGAACTCATTCCAGGTCAGATCGGGAGATCATTTTCCTCTACATCAGTAGCACATTGCAGAGGGCAGCAGTTTATGGTGGCAGAAAACAGCAAAGCAAAGGGAAAACCAATAGATGCAGCTTCTAGCAAGCCTCTCTCCCTTCCTTTTATGCTGACTGTGAAGACTGGAGCTCCTCTGAGGAAGTAGCACCCTCTACTCTTCTGAATTTTTTTAAATTTCTTTTTTGTGTTGAGTCACCTTAGGGTGGGCCCTCCACATCTTAGGGAGGATCCTTCATGACCTAGGGAGGGGCCTCCAAGCCCTAGGGTGTAGAATTGCTGAGCAGATTTAGTTAAGCTTTTAACTTCTCAAGTTGACACAATGAGCACATTTTTTGAGCACATTAATTAGGCCGGCAGCACTGACAAGTGGGAGGTATTGTTGTTGTTATTGTTGTTGCTGCTATTGTTGTTGTTGCTGTTGTCATTGTTGTAGTTAGTGAACCTGTGGTGCATGTGCAGGAGGACCAGGGCCTTAAAGGTTAGCCACAATGGCTGAAAATGGTGATATTGAAAATATGGCTACTCTGGAGCCAAAATTTGTCATCAAATTGAGTATTATTTTGGAGACTTCAATTTACCAAGGGGCAAATTTTGAAAGGAACAAATCAAATTGGATAACGGCTGGGTACCCTTGGAAATAATTATAAAACTCAACAGGCTCAACCGCCTAACAACAGATTTCAATATAACAGTGGAAGAACTGAACAAATATAAGGCAGAACTCATGGAAATAACTGAAGATAAAACTAAAATCAGAAGTCTCCACACAAAGCCCTTTGTGAAGTGACTGATGAGTAATAAAATGATGTAAAACACAAATCCACTTACATTAAAGGCTAAATTAAGAGCTAAACTGGATGCAACTGACTTGATGACATCAATGAATGGCTAGAAGATAAAGGTCAAGTACTAAATATCCAGAGGAGAGAGAGAGAGAGAGAGAGAGAGAGAGAGAGAGAGAGAGAGAGAGTGGTGTGTGTGTGTGTGGCCAGCTCAGCCCACCAGGGGGCGGGACTGGCTGGCATGTGGTGCTGGGGGATTGAACCGCGGTCCCTGATGCCTTGCCAAGCTTGTTCTAGGTAGGTGCTTTAGACCACTGAGCCATCTCTCCAGCCCCTCAAAGCATTTAAAGGATCAGTATTTTCTGTGTTTGATAGCACTGAATCTGCTAAGACATTTGTAGAAACTCCGGGCCAGAAGTATAAAGACACAGACTTGCTAATACTTTTTAAGGGAGATTATTTTGTGAAGAAGAGGAAGAAGAAGAAAAAGAAGAAGAGGAAGATGATGATGATGATGAAGAGGAGGAGGAGGGGAGGAGGAGGAAAAAGAGAAGGAGAAAGAAAAAAAAAGAAAGAGCAGAAACTAAATTAAGAGCTAAACTAGAGCAAGAAGAAAAACAGAAGTTAGCAAAAGATGTTAAAATAAAATCTCTAGAAGAAAAGATTGGATGCTTGCTGAACTTTTCAGATGATTTAGACAATCAGACCTGTAGAGAAGGTTTGTATGTCTTTTTCTCAAATCATGATGAAATAAAATGGATAGACTTTGTCAGAGAAACAAAACAGGGAATACTTCTATTTAAAGAAAAAGCCAAGGAAGCACTGGATAGCGCTTCCTTGTAGTGATCCTCCTGTTTACAGCCTTGTAGTGATCCTCCCTTTTACAGCCTTTTCTTTAGCACAGGATAGAGCCAAAGATGCAAACAATGGCAACCTATAATTAAGGAACAAAGAAGTGACGTGGGAAGTATTGGAAAGAGGTGGATAAAGAAACTCTGAAAAAAAAATCATAGAAGATCAACGAGCATCCCTAAACAAATGGAAATCAAAAGGTTGCAGATTTAAAGGAAAAGGAAATAAAGCTGTCCAGCCTGGATCTATAAAAGAAAAGCACAGTTTCATGACAAGAAAGTGGTAATAGTGATGAAGAATGTGATGAAAATGCTGCAGCTGGACCAGTGAAAAGAGTAAGAGGAAAAAACAAAGAAGAACCTGCATTAAAACAACAGAAAACGGTGTCAGAGACCAGTAGTTTAGTAAACATTTTTAAAAATTTCTGCGTAGGTTTTAAGCTGCTTTTTGTCTGTGGAGGCTTTTAAAAAGAAAACTGAATTAGGTCTACTTGTAAAGAAGGATACTTTTGTTGTTTTCGTTAGGCCTCCACCCATATAACGGTCCTACCAGGTCATCATGACCACGAGTCAGCCCGTCGTGGGGATCCCAGAACCAACTACCAGCTGCTCCTGGACTGACTCACGTCTTCTTCCCCCTGGTTAACTGGTGAACTCCGTCTTTTGTTTTCTTCCAGGGCCAAGCCTTCCCCAGTCTGCACCTGTTACAACACCATACTGCCCGTACAAACTCCACCCCCAACCCAGTCCAATAAATTGTTTGCTGGCCTGCCTCCCCCCCCCCCCAAACCTTGCTTCTGTTCTACAGCCCTCCCATGCAGAGCAATAAACGATTTCTTTACTTTTCTTTTTTGGTGGAACTGAGGATTGAACTCAGGTCCTTGCACTTGCCAGGAAAGCACTTATTCCACTGAGCCATCTCCCCAGCCCGATTTCTTTACTTTTCTCGTGCTTCTCTTTCCTGCCAAAGGAAGGAAGTTTACAGTTTCACTTTGTCTTTTTGTTGTTTTTATCCGAACATTGCTTTAATGTATAGATCTGTATGTGTTCAGATGATTCAAATATTAAAAGGAAAATTATTCCACTAAGTAGTCTTTGCATTATGAGAATGTACTAATATAAAATAATAAATTATATACCATATAAAAAGTAAAATAGGGCCAGACAAATAGCTCAACAGATTAGAGCACCTGCAAGCAGGCATGTTCCATCTCGGGTCCTGCCGTGCTGGCCCTGCCCCCAGGGCAGGCTGAGACAGTGATTGAGACTGGGCATGGTGGTGCACGCCTGTAATCCCAGCTCCTTGAAGGCTGTAAACAGGAGGATCACTACAAGTCCGATCTAGTAGTGAGATCCTGAACACCCTATGGACCATTCCATAAAAATACAAAGGAAAAAAACAAGTAAATAAGGCAAGAAAAACAAAAGACGATTTTCAGTAGAAATTGCGAGAGGACACTATACTGTCATCTTACTTTATTTAGATCTTGAGAATGAGTAGGATTCAGATAGGCCTATGGTCTTGAGAAGGGAATTTCAATTGAATTAAACAACTTCAGGAAAATCCCCAAAGCTGGGAAGTACAGTACATTTTAAAAGGACAATTTTTAAAAAGCGAATTCTAGGCCAGCCTGACAGCTCAGCGGACTGAAGCACCTGCTTAGGCAGAGCAGGGTTCAATCCCTGTCCTGCCACACCGGCCCAGCCTGCAGGGTGTGCTAAAACGTCGATTGAGACTGGGCATAGTAGCAAGCACCTGTAATCCCAGAACTTGGGGGACTAAAAACAAGAGAAGCACTACGAGTCCGATCTACGTAGTGTGACCCTGTAGACTGTCCTAAATACAGGGGGAAAAAAAGCCAATTCCACTTGGCAATGAAAGTAGAAAATAAAGAGTGCTAGGAATTGAACCCAGGTCCTTGCACTTATATGCAATTGACCACTGAGTTATACTGAGCCCTGTGCATTTTAAACACCAGATTAAGGAATATGAAGTTGAACATACATACAGTATAGACAATGGGGAACCAAAACAGTGGTGGTTGTGATATATCTATATAGCATTGCAACACTGAATATAAAGTATTTTTTGTATCTTTTGTCCTATTAGTCTGTGTTTTGTATGTAGCACAGAATGATCCCTCCATAAATGTTTCCTCAGTGAATGAATAAACAATCTATGATACCCAAGAGTCTATTTGAAGAGGAGAAATGGAAAACATAAAGACCTCTTTGGTAATTCCAAGTGTCTTCTCATGAGTTGTTAGTGGCCTCAATTTCAATAATGACAGTAGGAAAATAAAATGCCCTGACTATCATGCTTGTATCCTACTGTTCTTAAAAACTAATATAATGTATATTTGTTATCATCAGTACAATGACTTGGAGTAATAGGGTGATTCCTTTAGTAGATTATGAAGCTATATTTTGTAATTTCTAATCTATTTTCCCTTTTAAACAACTACAAAAAAATAAGCTACTACTTGTAAGTCATTATAAGTACATATATTGAAGGTTAGCAAGTTGCTTCAGCATACCTGACCATTAATAATGAAACTTATGTGGGGCTCTTCTGGGACTGGGAATTGATATAGACAAAGTTGCAGGAGGATAGAGTCAAGGACATCTAATAATAATACTTAAAACTGGTACAGTGTTTTACAGTTTTCAGGTGGGAAATGAAGCATTGCTGAAGAAATATTGAGTTGTGCTGGCCGAAAATATAGCACTACTATTTTCATTTCTAAATACTGTTTATAACTCTTTATTATTATGAATATAACTTATTATGAGTATAACTCATTATTCAATTCTAATTACTTAGCCCCTCAGTCTCCATTATATACACAGGAAAGAGTGGTGCAGAATAACTGTATCTTAATCGAGGCCACTAGCAAGTAGGTTACAGAACCAGAAGCCAAATTAAGTTTGTTAAATCCTGAACCTAGTGAAATTTCCTTCCTATGCCACAGTTGTCCTGCCTAGAAGCCAAATAATTTTGAGGGTAGCATGAAAAAAGTGACCATTTATTATTTCTCCAGAGATTGAAATTTGGCTAGAAAGGACTATCAGTCTGATTAACTCGAAGAGGATGAGAAGGCAGATTTCCCAATGCAAACTGAGAACCACTCTATTATTGTCTATCGTCAAATAGTAAAACTGGAGGGGGAAAGGAGAGAAAAGAAGGCAAAAACAAGAGGAGAAACAACAGATGAAACAAAATAGCAGCAGTGATTTTTGGCAAGAGACATTAGAAATATTAGTAGATGGGATACTGATGAAACCCAAAGTAAGATCTTGTTGATATTCATCTTGTTTAGAGTAAATATGGGGTCAACAGTGTTCTTGAGAAAAACTGGCTGCTATTGTTGGCATTTTCCAGCTCATTTCAAGATCAACCTAAACATTGGTTCCTACTGAAATAACATTATCAGGGCTGGAGAGAGAGCTTAGAGGCATAAGCACCTACCTAGCAAGCACAAGGACTGGAGTTCAATCCCCAGCCCCACATGCCATGCAATCTTGCCCCAATGCCTAGGCATACTGTCTAGGCCCCAGACGTGGGTGCCAACTATATGGCACCGGAACTGGGCATGGTGGTGCACACCTGCCAACCTAGCACTCCAAAAGTTGAGTGAGAAGGATCTCTGCAAGTTCGAGACCAGGCTGGGGTCTACAAAAAGTGAGCACAAGGCCAGCCCAAACTGCATAGTGAGACTCTGTCTCAAAAAAGAGAAAGAAAGAAATAACTATCTTGTTGATGTTAGAATTATTGTTCTAATGTTTTAAATACAAAGGTCAACATAAAGACAACCTGGAGCATATAGCCTATTTCTGGAAACAAATATTAAAAAAATAAACACATAAATATGTAAATACAAATGGTGAAAATATGGCATGTAAGTCATTTGGGAATATGCAAGGTATATTTGGGAATAACAAGTATAATCAATTGATTGGAACAGAGTTCATGGTGAGAAGTAGCAGATGGGAGATATTGTGAAAAGCTTTAAAATGTCAACTTAAGGAATCTGAATTTTCTTAGGTTGGCAAGAGAAATTGATAAAAATGTTTGAGCAGGAGCATAACCCAATAAAAGGAAATGCTTTAGCAAGATTAATCAGACAGAAGTATAATGGAATGAATCAGGAGAATAGAGTCTGGAAACAGAGGACGAATGTGAGGAGGTAATAAAAGCCTGTAGGGTGGGGGAAGAAAAAAAAAAAAGCCTGTAGAGGGCATAGGACACAAAGATGTCCAGACACAGGGCAAATGGGCTGAAATCTAGCCTGGACTCCCATCCCTGCACTGACAGCACTGCATCTGGGAGCCTTCTGCTAACTTTCACCAAGGGACCACAATCTGTGTTAGCTCTCTTTGAGCCTGCTTCCCTGCTGAGTTGACACATTTGAAAGAGTCATGAGAGTCTAACGATACTCCTTTAATAACATTTCAGTGTCCAAGGTGAAAACACAAATAACAGGGAAGAATAGATGACATTTTAAGACAGCTCTTTTAATGTCTGGAATATTTTGAACTAACCTTAGAGACAGAATTTTAAAGTTGCGTTTGTGAAATATCATCAACCTCTCAAGATGGAATAGAAATCTGTGCTGAAGGTATAGAGCAGAAGGAGGGCTCTGGCCTCTCTGGATGAGGATTCAGGTATCATCTGGCAAAAAAAAAAAAAAAAAATCATATGCAACTGTCATGTGCATAATGATGGAACTTATTTCAGCTTTCATTTCAAAATGTGGAACAATACTGGGCATGGTAGTTCATGCCTACAATCCTCATACTAAGGAGGCTGAGACAGAAAGATCAAAGTTCAAGACCAGCCTGAACTGCATAAGGAGACCCTCTCTCAAACCCCACTCCCAAATGTAGAAGACTGACACCTATGCTTCCCGGTAATACTAATTATGTTTGGATACATATGAAACACTAGATGAAGGTAAGATAGAAAAAGATATTTAAGAAATGACAAGGAAGACCATGATTAAAATTATATTCAGTGGATTGGACCTATTGCCAATTCTGGCATTTTTCTTATAGTAGATTTTTGTGGTTGTCATCCTAAATTTATTACATTCCTCTCCAGTTGTGGAGCAACCAGAAAATTAGAGGACTCTAGCTCCAAAGGTAAGCTCCAACTTATCTAATCAAATGAAATCATCACATATCTCATTTTAAAGTGATTTAACTAGGAATAAAATAATATAAGTCAATTGGTATATGGTTCTTTCCTGATAATTTGGGATTCAGAAATTAACATAACCCTTTGGGCCAATGAGATATATAGATTGCTAGCAATTTATAAGAAAGAATGGCAGGCCAGGGAGATGGCTCAGTGGAATAAGTGCTTCCCTGGCAAGTGCAAGGGCCTGAGTTCAAGCCCTGTTTCAAAAAAGAAAGAAAGAAAGAAAGAAAGAAAGAAAGAAAGAAAGAAAGAAGAAAAGCTGGGTGTGGTGACATGCACCTGTAATCACAGCACTTGAGAGGCTGAGGCAGGAGTATTTCCAAGAGTTTGAAGGTAGCCTGGGCTACTTAATGAGTTCAAGGCCAGCCTGAACTACATAGCAAAACCTTATCTAAACAAAAACAAAAACAAAAAAAAAGAAGAAGAAGAAGAAGAGGAGAAAAAGAAAAAGAAATGTTCTCATACTTTTAAGAGATCTAGTAATTGCAAATCTCTTACCATCCTGACAAACAAAAGGATGCTTAAGGGTTGGCCAAAGAGCTCAGCAGATTAAAGTGCCTGCAAGCAGATACAGGGGCTGGGGATCTCCAGGCTTGCTGTACCAGCCCCACCCCCCGAGGCACGCTGAGATGGCAATTGGTACTGGGCGTGGTGGTGTGGGCCTGGAATCCCAGCACTTGGGAGACTGTAAACAGGAGGATCACTATGAATCTGATCTAGTAAGAAAAGGTGGCTATTGGTAGCATATGGTAAATGCAAAGTTAAATCAGGCTTGGGCTAAAGGTGACACACACCAAAAGACTTATTGGAGGTGTGCAAGCCGAGATGTCGCACCCGTCACCACAAGCAAAGCCCTCCAACCCTAGTAATCCCCGAGTCTTCTTCGATGTGGACATCGGCGGGGAGCGAGTTGGTCGAATTGTTTTAGAATTGTTTGCAGATATTGTACCCAAAACTGCAGAAAATTTTCGGGCATTATGTACAGGAGAAAAGGGCATTGGATCCACGACGGGCAAGCCTCTTCATTTCAAAGGATGTCCTTTCCATCGAATTATTAAGAAGTTTATGATTCAGGGTGGAGATTTCTCAAATCAGAGTGGAACAGGTGGAGAAAGTATTTATGGTGAAAAATTTGAAGATGAAAACTTTCATTATAAGCACGATCGCGAGGGCTTGTTGAGCATGGCAAACGCAGGCCGCAACACTAACGGCTCTCAGTTCTTCATCACGACGGTTCCAACCCCTCATCTGGATGGGAAGCATGTGGTGTTCGGGCAAGTAATCAAAGGAATAGGTGTGGCAAGGATTCTGGAAAACGTCGAAGTCAGTGGTGAAAAGCCTGCCAAATTGTGCGTCATTGCGGACTGTGGAGAGCTGAAAGCAGGTGATGACTGGGGAATATTCCCCAAGGATGGCTCTGGTGACAGCTATCCAGATTTCCCTGAAGACGCGGATGTGGATCTGAAGGACGTAGATAAAATTGTATTAATAACTGAAGACTTAAAAAACATTGGAAATACTTTTTTCAAGTCTCAGAACTGGGAAATGGCCATTAACAAATACACAAAGGTTTTAAGGTATGTGGACAGTGCCAGGGCCGTTCTGCAGGAGGCCGACGGGCCCCGGCTGCAGCCCGTGGCCTTGAGCTGTGTGCTCAACATCGGCGTGTGCAAGCTCAAGATGTCGGACTGGCAGGGAGCCGTGGCCAGGTGTGTGGAGGCTCTTGAAATAGACCCGTCAAATACCAAAGCACTGTATCGTCGCGCTCAAGGATGGCAAGGATTGAAAGAATATGATCAAGCATTGGCTGACCTTAAGAAAGCTCAAGAGATAGCACCAGAAGATAAAGCTATCCAGGCAGAACTGCTGAAAGTCAAGCAGAAGATCAAGGCACAGAAAGATAAAGAGAAGGCAGTGTA
>NW_004524683.1:8801166-8811043 GCF_000260255.1 Octodon degus | reverse complement strand
TGTGGTGCTGGGGTATTGAACCGTGGTCCCTGTGCTTTTCCAAGCTTGTTCCAAATAGGTGCTTTAGACCACTGAGCCATCTCTCCAGCCCCTGAAAATAAGATTTTGACGGCATTATTGAACAGCTGAATTAGACCTATTTGAAGTTCTGTATCCTGTTATATGGAATCATAAATCACATTTGTTATCTTTTAGTACCTTATCAAAATATAATTTATATGCATTAAAATACCCAAATCTTAAGTGTACAGCTTGATGACTTTTTATGCATGCACACACCCAGAAGAATACCACACAGATCAAAATGTAGAATAGCTGGACATGGTGGCACATGCCTGTAATCCTGGCACTCAGGAGACAAGCAGGATCACTATGAGTCTGAGGACAAACTGTGCTATATAAACAAGTTCAAGACCAGCTTTCTCTACACAGTCACTCTTTTAAAAAAAAAAAATGTGCAACATCCTTTTGTGTCCTTTCCAGGCAATATTTACACACCCAGAGATACTTGTTATTCATTTAGCCATAGGGTACCATGGCAGTGTTGCTCACCCACCTTTTTTTTTTTTTTTTTCAGAACTGAGGATTGAAATCAGGCCCTTGCGCTTGCCAGGCAAGTGCTTATTCTACTGAGCTATCTCCCCAGCCCCTTTGTTATTCATTTAAATGGATACAGTATAAATTATTTTGCCTTTTTTTGTCACTAAGCATAGTGTTTTTGAGAGTCATCCACATTACTCTGTAGTTGTTTTGTTTTGTTTTCATCCTGAGTGGTATTCCAGTATATGAACGCAGCACATTATTTATCCATTCTCCCTTAATGGACATTTGAGGTATATGTGAGTCAAAAGGCAATTAGATATGCAAGAGATTTACTATAAGTTATGTTTAATAGGAAACATAGGGGTGGGAGATAGGAGCTAGAGAATACTAAGAAAATCATGCGATCTCAATCAGATGAAGGAGAAAAGGCATTAAAGTGGACTGAGTAGAAGGATCAGTGCAATTCAAAGAAAATTCAGTAAGGCTAAGATCTCAGTCAGAGATCTGACAGCATCATTGGTGCATCTACCACAGACTACTCTTTATACCTCACAGATTTACTTCTCCATACAGCACTAGGGAACAAATCTGCAATTCTCTTCCTGAGGGAAAAACTCAGGAGAAAGTTAATTAGTGGGATTACCTACAGCAGGTCTCATAACTTGTTGAATACTATGACCCAAGCCCTCAGTCCTTAACTTCAGAGTCCTTAGTAACCACACCTTCCAGGCCAAGATTGTTTCAAGTGTCTGTTCACAGAATGGAGAAAGGCATGCAGGCAGGATGCTTGGGTTCTACATGTATTGCTCCTTGCTCCCACCATGTAAAGGGAACACTGCCTCCTTCTGTAAGAGTGTCAGTGACTCTTGTCAATCTTTTTTACCTGAGGAGTCTCTGATTTCCTGAAAGCAGTTATAACTCAGAGTATTATGGATCAAGACCTTTGATCCTGAAGAGTTGTGGGGATAGGAAGTTAAATTTTCCAGAAGGTCATTGGAAATAATAAGAAGGAAACTCTCGCTTCTATTCCTTGCTTTCCAGACCATGTTTCCTTCTTAATGAAGACATAACTGGACAGGCATGAGGGCACACATGTGTAATCCTAGCACTTGAGAGGATGAGGCAGGAGGATTACTGCAAGCTCAAGGCCAGCCTGGGCTATAAAGTGAATTCAAGGCCAATATGAACTGCATAATGAAAGCCTATCTCAAAAAGATTTTTTTTAAATGAAGACACAAAACCACATAGAACTTCCTATTTTAATTCATACTCATAATTTTGAAGTATTACACAAATTTTTTTCTGAAATGAGCACTGTTGTTCCTGTAGAAGGCCTTTCCAGTATTTTATGATGCTGGTTGCTTCTGGATAATGTATTATGTGGTATGTCCAGTGGATATCATGGCCACCCCACGTGACTCCCATACATCTTTTGCTAGGAAGCGAGTTCCCTGGTTGGATGCTATTTCAGGTACAGCCCCATGGCTTCAGATAAAGTGTCCTGCAAGGCCTTGGATACTGGTGCTTTCTGAGATCTGTGCTAGCAAAGGCAAACCCATATGTAGAGATCTGTCCCTTTGAAAACAAGCCTCTGACCCTTGTAGAATGAAAGGGGCTGATGTACTTGATCTTTCACTAGAGGTTAGTTGGTCTCTAAGGAGCAGTTTATATCAGGAGCTTAGCTGTTCATGTTGGGTGCCAGTAGTTTGGATACTCAAGGCAGAAACAGCTAGGTTAACTGTTATGGTTTGTGTATAGGTGTCCCCCCCCAAAGCCTCATGCAGTCTTGGGGCAGCTTCTGGAGTTTGTAATTGATTACTGTAGGTGTGGATGCTGCACCTGCCCCGGGCAGGTAATTTGCATTACAATGTAAGGTGGGAAGAGAAGCTAGCTGCTTGAGCTGCTGCTACCCCTCCCTTGCGCTCTTGCTCTTTGCCGCTGCCATGAAAGGTTGCCCTCTGCTATGTGCTGCTCTGCCTTGGAGCCAGCTGAGTATGGACTGAAACCTCCAGTAACTGTGAGCTAAATAAACCTTTCCTTCCTTCATTTTGAGTGTCGGGTATTTGTCCCAGCAACGAGAGAAGAGTAACTAAGACATTAATCTTGGTGAGAGTGTCTGCTGTTGGGCCCATATGTAGTCTTCACTTATGCTCCCATGACTGCTTGCTCATGTCTCTGTCATTCCAGTTCTTGAGTAGCCCATGACAAAGCATGGCTGGTACCATCCAGCCAGGTTGTTTTATCTGTTCAATGTGTCTTTCATCATGGACACTTTCTGATGGTCATGGAGGTATAGTACAAAAATCTCTTCCCTTCTAGGTCGCTTCACAAGAATCTTACTGGCTCAAAGAGTGAATGAACAGTACACTTCTTTTTCCAGGACCACTGCTGAATACTATAGTAGTGGAATTGTTGCTATTCACTCCTGGCTTGTTCTCACATTACAGACCAACACACCCATAAACGAAGCTCAGGCTTTTTCTTCCACAGTTAACAGATCTCTTTCCCATTACACAAATATAAGCACATGCTAAGGAAAGATCACTAGTGTAACTGTGGCAGGTGACATACAGTCCTGAACTACCTGCTCCTGCTCACCATTTCTCTCTGTGCTCTTGCAAACTTAAGCATTCTGTTTCTATCTTATACAAAAGCTGGGTTCTGTATTTACGACTTGACAGATCCAACCAAACCCAGCTCAGAATGGAAAGTTCCATATTCAGAATCACTTGGTGCCTCATGGTCAAATGTCCCATCTTAATTAAAGATCAATGAGCCCAGACGTTATTTCTCATAGAGTGAATAGTCATCTCCTGCAAATATGCATGGGCTTGCCCCCAAGTTCCAGGACCTTTATTATGACTCTTCCACTGAGGCTTGCCATAACTCCCCACCACTGGCACCCTTAACTGGGCCTGCTGGATCCATTCTGTGGCTCATGAGTCTTACAAAAACCACCAAAATCTTAGTAATCGTATGCTCATTTGGGGGTGGGTATATAGCTCAGTGGCATAAGTGCTTTCCTGGCAAGCCCAAAGTCATGAGTTTGATCCCTGGCATGATGATGATGATGATGATGATGATGATGATGAGGAGGAGGAGGAAGAGGAGGAGGAGGAGGAGGAGGAGAAGGAAGAGGAGGAGGAAGAGGAGGAGGAAGAGGAGGAGGAGAAGAAGATTTTTTTCTCATTTGTTCAATCCTTTTGATGTCATTAATGTAATGATCAATGTAATGAAATGGTTTGACATTTTTTAGATGGTTGGCATCATACTGCATCACAACAAAGGACAGGAAATTTAACATAGTCCCATGGCAATACTATAAATAAGCATGGTGACTCACCTTGTTTGTCAACTTCTTTAGGCCATGGGATGTCAGATATTTGGTCAAACATTAATCCAGATGTTTCTGTGAGTATATTTTTGGATGATATTAACATTTAAATTAGTAGACTAAGTTAAGCACATTGCTGTCCCTAATGTGTATAAGATTCAGTCAACTAGTTGAAAGCCTAAATAGAACAAAAGAGCTGGCCTTCTACTGGCCAAGAAAGTTTCTTTCTTACCTAGTTGTCATGAAACTAGAGCATTAACTTTTTTTCTGCCCTTAGACTAAAACTGAATATTAGCCCTTCTGAGTATCAGGCCTTCTGGTCTTCAGGCAAAAGTACTATAACCAACTCTTCTGGTTTTCCTAGGCCAGTGAGCTTTCAGGGATACAAATAGCCCACTGTAGCATGTAGGTTCATCACCACTGTCCTGGGCTCTCTCCTAGGCCTCCACCTTACCAATTTATACTGTAAATCTTCTCAGGAGAACCACTATACTGTATCTAGGTTCCATGTGAATGCAATTCTTTCTGTCCCTCTTTCTTGATTAGAATAGAAAAAATGTATTTGCCTACTCAGTGGCCACATTATATATAATTGAGGTTGTATTAATCTAATCTATCAATGCTACCATACCTAGTATGGCAGCTGCAACTGGGACTGCCACTGGATTGAGACTGTGGTAATCTACAAATATCTTTTTTATTTATTTGTGTGTGTGTGTGTGTGTGTGTGTGTGTGTGTGTGTGTGTGGCCAGCTCAGCCCACCAGGGGGCAGGGTGGGCTGGCATGTGGTGCTGGGGGATTGAACCCCAGTCCTTGTGCTTTGCTAAGCTTGTTCTAAGTAGGTGCTTTAGACCACTGAGCCATCTCACCAGCCCTACAAATATCTTTTAGAGTCCTCTTGATTCTACAAAGGCAATGCTGGCAAATTAAGTGGAGTTATAGTAGGGATCACTACTCCCTCCTGCAACTTCTGCATCCTTTTGGTCTTTTAAGATGATACTAATCAAATGTGGCAGCACACACCTATAATCCCAGCACTCAGGAGGCTGAGGCAGGAGGATCATTTCGATTTCAAGACCAACCTGGGCTACAAAGTTAGCTCAAGACCAGCCTGAACTGCATAATGAGACCCTGTCTCAAAAAGACCAAAAAAAAAAAAAAAAAGATAATACTAATCTCTTTCATTGCCACTACCAAGACTCTGGGGATATACAAGGGTGGGACATAGTCAGAGGCTTCCACTTTGCCTTCTCTAATATGATAAGGTTGGAATGACCTGATCTCTGAATAACAAGAGATATAGTATGAAGCTTATTTTCATGGCCTCTTTTAAGTCCTTGTGTCTGTTTTTGTATTTAATTATATTCATAACTGTACCTTTCTTAAAAAGAGTACCCAAGAATACAAAGGCTTCTTGTGCCACAAAACTTGGATCTGCCTTTATTTCTGAAAAATAATATTTTATTTATTTTTTTTAATTTTTATTTATGGCCCTTTTGTCTCGGCCACCGACATGCCCTCCAGACTAAGGAAGACCCGGAAGCTTCGGGGCCATGTGAGCCACGGCCATGGCCGCATCGGCAAGCACCGGAAGCACCCCGGAGGCCGGGGTAATGCTGGTGGCATGCATCATCACAGGATCAACTTCGACAAATATCACCCAGGTTACTTTGGGAAGGTTGGTATGAGGCATTACCACTTAAAGAGAAACCAGAGCTTCTGCCCAACTGTCAACCTTGATAAATTGTGGACATTGGTCAGTGAGCAGACACGAGTAAATGCTGCCAAAAACAAGACTGGAGTAGCTCCCATCATTGATGTAGTGCGATCGGGCTACTACAAAGTTCTTGGGAAGGGAAAGCTCCCAAAGCAGCCTGTCATCGTGAAAGCCAAGTTCTTCAGCAGAAGAGCTGAGGAGAAGATTAAGGGTGTTGGGGGGGCCTGTGTCCTGGTAGCTTGAAGCTTCTGGACAGGGGGCTCATTAAAATGCTAACAAATGGTTTTCAAAAAAAAAAAAAAAATATTTATGTGTGTGTGTGTGTGTGGCCAGCTCAGCCCACCAGGGGGCGGGGCTGGCTGGCATGTGGTGCTGGGGGATTGAACCGCGGTCCCTGTGCTTTGCTAAGCTTGTTCTAAGTAGGTGCTTTAGACCACTGAGCCATCTCACCAGCCCCAAAATAATATTTTAATTACTAGAACCATTTACTTACTAGAACCATTTAATTACTAGAACCAATGAGCTTTTAGCCCAGGTCTTCTGATAATGATTATCTAGCAACTGGATTGATATCAATATCTGCAAAGGAGGTAAATCTACAGTTAGATAACAGGAAGCCCCAGCCACATATGAATATAGGAAATGAGCCAAGCCCAAGATTACCTTAGCAAGTCATGTCAGTTAATTAAGACTCTGGTCCAGTTAATAATATTAAGTAGCCTTTACTGAGCCCTTTCTGTGTGCCACATAGTATTCTAAGCACTGATCATATGACCCCCTGATCAATGTCGTCATTCTTAGGGTGCAAACACATTTTATCTTTTATAGCCAAGAAACAAAGATTTGAAGAGGTGACCTGCTCAAAATCACACACACTTATGATGCACTGAAATTCAAAGTCACATACTTTATTCCAAGTTCCTTGCCTTTAACCACCATATACTGTTCCTACAGCATGCTACAAACAAACCTGTTGTAAGATTGAAAACAGCATAGAAGACTTATTTGTCCCCTCCTGTCCCTCTCTCAAACAGGAGCTTTCTTTCCCCAAATAAATATATTCTGCTCATAAAAAGACTTATTCTCAGTTTCCCCTGATTTGCAGCAACACTGACATCACCTCAACGACACTGATTTAAAACTTCACAACAATTTAAATAGTAGTGGATCTATGGCACTACTGTTCGGAAGATAATACAAAAGAACTATGGATGAGACTCAACACCATTAAAGAAATGTTATGCCAATTTCTTAATTATTTACTTCCAGTTTAGTTTCACAGACTAGTGATGTCGTTCCTTCAGAAATCTCTGTAGTGCTCATTATGGTAAAGGCTCTGCTTGCTGGAAAGGCACCTAAGAACTCAGCAGATATGAACACAACATGGTACAGAGAGAGAGTACCAGGGATTGAATGCTGGACCTTCACACTGAACTATATCCAGCCCTTCTTTGAATTTTACTTTTATATTTGAGACAAGTTTTTATTAAGTTATTAAATTGGCAGGGCTGGGCTCAAATTTACATGCTTCCTGACTCTATCCCATAATTTTGGGATTACAGCTGCTTCCACCATGTGCAGCTAAGAGAGACCATATTAAAAGCAAAAAACCCAAAGTTAATTGTTGCTCCAGGAAAAACCAAAGATGCTGACTTCTGCTGTCTCTTGCCTCTTCCCTACATGGGGTAGTCAAAGAATTTAGGTCTCAAATTTATTTAGCCTCTTTGTGTTTATTCAGCCAACACCTCCTGTGGAGAACACAGCTATAGCTTTGGAATACCAGGGTAGCTGTTATCTTCAATTAGTTCATCTTTTTTCTTTTAATTAGTTCATCTTTAATTTGGTTACTCTTTGAATGGGATCTTGCTTGAGGTGAGAGAAAAAGAAAACTCTCACTGTATTACCATAGTTAGGTTTCATTTTTGAAGTGGCAATAGTGTCATAATCTTTGGAATTTGTGACAATACATGTAACAACAGAAGCTCTTAACATTTTTTTTTTTTTTTTTTGGTGGAATGGGGGATTGAACTCAAGAAACTCTTAACCAGTTGTGTAGAGGCCTGTGTGGCCCTGACTGGAAGATGGGCTGTGTTCACTGGCTATTGGGGACAGACTGCTGTGGTCACCGGTGTATAGCAGGTTTTCTGTGTTGATCCAGGCCAATGTGCAATACCAACATATCTGTGTCTACTGATGGTGCTGTAAGCATCTCACAGATTCCTGCTTTGGAACAAGAGACCCTGGTTAGATCAAGCCATTGCTTTTAAAGTTATTAAAGTCTGTTGGTACCCAAAAAGATATTTATACCATGAAAGAGGTCATATTTTATCTTGGCCAATATATTATGGCTAAAAGATTGTATGATGAGAAACAGCAACATATCGTGTATTGTTCGAATGATCTTCTAGGAGATTTGTTTGGAGTGCCAAGCTTCTCTATGAAAGAGCACAGGAAAATATATACAATGATCTACAGAAACTTGATAGTACTCACTCAGCAGGAACCATCAGACTCTGGTACATCTATGAGTGAAAACACATGTCTCTTTGAAGATAAGAGTGACCAAGAAGACCCTGAGCAAGATCTACAAGAAGGGAGTCCTTCATCTTCAGATTTGGTTTCTATACCATCTACCTCATCTAGGAGGAGAACAATTAGCAAGACAGAAGAAAGCTCAGATGAATGGTCTGGTGAACGACAAAGAAAACACCACAGATCAGATAGTATTTCTCTTTCTTTTGATGAAAGCTTGGCTCTGTGTGTACTAAAGGAGATATGTTGTGAAAGAAGTAATAGCAGTGACTCGACAGAGACTTCCTCAAATCTGGATCTGGATGATGGTGTAACATTCAGGTGATTGATTAGATCAGGATTCAGTTTCTGATCAATTCAGTGTAGAATTTGAAGTTGAGTCTCTCGATTCAGAAGATTATAGTCTTAGTGAAGAAGGACAAGAACTCTCAGATGAAGATGATGAGGTATATAGAGTTACTGTGTTTATGACAGGGGAAAGTGATACAGATTCATTTGAAGAAGATCCTGAAATTTCCTTAGCTGACTATTGGAAGTGTACTTCATGCCATGAAATGAATCCTCCCCTTCTGTTACACTGCAACAGATATTGGGCCCTTCATGAGAACTGGCTTCCTGAAGATAAAGGGAAGGATAAAAAAGAGATCTCTGAAAAAAACTCAATTAAAAAACTCAACACAGGCAGATGAAGACTTGGATGTACCTGATGGTAGAAAGACTTTGGCAAATGATTCCAGAGAGTCATTTGTTGAAGAGAGTAATGATAAATCCACACAAACCTCCCTGCCACAAAAAGATGAGGACTACTCTCAGCCATCAATTCCAGTAACATTATTAATAGCGGCAAAGAAGATATTAAGGAGTTTGAGAAGGAAGAAACACAAGACAAAGAAGAAAGTGTGGAATCTGGTTTTTCCCTTAATGCCACTGAACCTTGTGTGATTTGCCAACGTTGACCTAAAAATGGTTGTATTGTTCATGGCAAAACAAGACATCTTATGTCATGTTTCACATGTGCAAAGAAGCTGAAGAAAAGAAATAAACCCTGGGCTGGTGAGATGGCTCAGTGGTCTAAAGCATCTACCTAGAACAAGCTTAGCAAAGCACGGGGACCGCGATTCAATCCCCCAGCACCACATGCCAGCCAGCCCCGCCCCCTGGTGGGCTGAGCTGGCCACACACACACACACACACACACACACACACACACATACACACACAAATAAATAAAATTTTTAAAAAATAATTAAAAAAAGAAATAAACCCTGCCCAGTGTTCAGACAACCAATTCAAATGATTGTGCTAACTTATTTCAACTAGCTGACATCCATAAAAGTATATTTTTTAACTTTAAATAAGCCTAAAAATTTAAACACAGATTTTGTAAACATCAAAGCAAGAAATATGAGGACATTGAAATGTAACTTATTTAAGCGCCTTTTATGTGAAAAGGAAACGTATGGAAAGATTTTAACATTCAAGATGTAGACACTCTGAAGCACCAATCCTTAGTTTCTCTCTTTCAGAAATTTTTATTTATATTTGGTGTTATGTTATGTAGGTAAAAGTGACCACTTATAATAATTAATAAGAATCTTCAGTGAAATAGTAAAATAACCAGAATTGCTAATAATAATTGAGATTATAAATGACAACATATGTAATACATGTTATTCAACATTGAGCTTTGCAAATTAGATCTCATTTTACATGCTTGTGGGTTATTGATGTAGTCTTGTCTAAATTTTTA